>NC_134845.1:49512840-49814447 GCF_965363235.1 Mytilus galloprovincialis
ATTTTCAATTTCACTTCAAAAATTGAAAAATAGAAAATGCTCCAACATGGAGTATTTTTTAATTTGACGTTTGATATTGAAAAATGAAATTTTTTTCATTTTTCATTTACTGTGCAGTATTCAAATTTGAAAAATGTTCGTTAATTAAATGTCTAATAATGAGAACGAAATGTAATTTGTTTCAACAAACGCGTTTTAAATGTTTAAATTGTTGACACTTTTTATTAAATGTTTCACTATTTTCGTTTTCTTTTTTCTTGTTTTAAGCGCAATATCTCTTGAAGATCTTTTTAAGGTGTGTGTGTGTGTGTGAACTGTGTGTGGTATCAACAAATTCCGAACAAGAATGGTACACTGACAAGTACGATAATGACCCAAAAAAATGTTTCTTTCTTTTATCTATATATCTAGCTGACTTTGTAGCTCCATGTTTATATCTATCTTTCGATCTATCAATCTGTCATTCATATATATCTGTCTATCTATCTGACTTTTGAAGATGCCTATTCATGTTAATCTTTTGCATTATTTTGCTGACTCGTTGACTTTAACTGAATATCTTCTTATTCTTCAAGTGATATAGTATACTATAAGGTTTAGCTTCTTCTTCCTCCTCCTTGAAGTATGTAACCAATCCCCCTTCCGTAATCCACTACATAAAATACTAAGCTTACGGAAAATAGGTTTCTGTGATTTATCTCTTCCAATTGAGATTTTTCAGAAAATAGCTTTTAATTTTACATCCAAAGATGAAAAATCAACCGATACGGGAACATTTTCATTTTTCAATATTTTAAGGCAAATTGAAAAATGCTCCAACATGGAGCATTTTTCATTTTTCAATTTTAATAGGCAAATTGAAAAATGCTCCACGTTTTAGCATTTTTCATTTTTCAATATTTTTAGGCAAATAGAAAAATGCTTAAGGTTAGCAATTTTAATATTTTGTTCTTTAGAAGGAGATTGAAATTAGTTTTTTTCTAAAACAATCAAATTCAAATGTTTTAATTTATCCAAACTGTTGATAAGATGAAATCTTTTAAAGACAAACTAATCATTACTTTTTATATTATCCTCGTGAAATCAAATAATGTAATCTCATGAAAATTCCAAATTTCAAATCTCATAACGAAAATGATTTTTCAGAAGTGACTTCAACAGATTTGTGTTACATTTATCAAACCAATTAACTTTCAAATTTGTAGAGTATTTTGCAAAATCTATTTTTCAGCTTAAAATGAAAAATGTTTGGCGTAAATAAACACGGTCTGTTGTAGAAGTGGGTTCTAAAGATTGAAAACTTTAAAAACACTTTAAGATAAAATAAGGAGATGTGGTATGATTGCAAATGAGACAGATCTAGTCTAAATTCAACATATAAAGATTAATTCGTTACATAGTGTGCTAGTGACCTAATACGATATATACGATTTAAAAAAATTCCATATGGTGTTCGGTCTCACTCATAATGGAAGTTACTGACCCCATATATATCGTATAAGGTCACTAACACACCATGTAACTAATATTATCTTACCTCCTTTAGATTTATAGAGATAAAAGTTAAAGGACTACACGTGGTGACTATGTATAATTGACATAAGGTATCCTAAAAAATATAGGATTAATTACCATACATGGTTAGTTACCATATTGGGTTAGTAAGGAGTTACTTTCAAAACAAAAAAGATGCCACAACCCTTTATAAAAACAACACGGTATTTAGGAAAATCTGAAAGGATTCAACAGCGAAGAAATTGGTGATGAAATGTTGAAATAAGTTCAAAACACATAATTAAAGCTAACAAGTTTTTATTGTTGGCAAAACGGAGTTACTTCCCTTTCAAAACAAAAAAAGAAATCTGAAGGGATTCAGTAGACGAATTAATTGATCCATGTAGGCAACAATAGTATACCGTTGTTCGAAGTTCATAAATCGATTGAGAAAAAAACAAATCCGGGTTACAAACTAAAACTGAGGGAAACACATTAAATATATATAAGGGGAGAACTACGACACAACAGAAACACTACATTAAAATATAACGCATTGACACAAAGAAAAAAACTATAATATAACATTGGCCATTTTCCTGACTTGGTACAAGACAATTTGATAAGAAAAGAAATGGTGGGTTGAACCTGGTTTTGTGGCATGCCAAACCTCACGCCTTTATGGCAATGTTAAATATAAAATTAAAAGGACAACAGCACATGATAGGACTACAATGCAAATATCGCTTACAGTGATAGTTGTTGAATAACGCAAAGCATCCAGCGGCCGACAACTAGTTTAATACTCTTATTTTAAATTTTAAAATGAAAATTTTTAACACATTTTTTTAATTTCCAAAGAAATGTGTTGATGCATGGGTTTAAATATTTTAAAATATTTGAAGTATTAAGTTCAACTTTTTAGATTAAACATGCGCAAAAAATAAACCTTTCATCAGGAAGGTATATTTACCTGTTTATTTATCAAAAGTGGTGTGAGAGTTTACATAAAATGAACTTATCAAATATCAGAGTCATCATTCTTGTTCTTATCTTTATTTATAAAATGCTAGTTTACTCTAACGCAAAATCTAATCATAGTATATTTTTTTCTACATTCATAGCTCCAGAACAAGGATAATAAATCAAATGCAGTCATGACCTAAATATAGATTAATTATAAATTGACATGTGTTTTGGACAAATAATGCACTACAGTGTAGACACAAACATTTATTGGAACCCTGACTATAATACACTTTAAACATTAATCATCATGACTGCTACTAAAATCTGCTAGCTTTCGTCTTGCTTAGTTCATTTTTGACTGATGTATTGATGTATGTAGTCATGGTGAATTATTCGTAATCAAAATACAATTGAAATAAAATGTCAAACTTTCTGTACAATAAGTTTTTAGATGTTAGGATGTGAGGACTGCTATGTGTGGCTTATTGAACAGACATGTTCAGTTCCAGATCTAGTTTAATTATAACTACATAGGACGTGAAAATCGCCGGAATGAACAATGCCCTGACGAAGGTAAGAAATGTAAGAAATGTTTAAAGATGAACCACTTTGCTGCAATGTGTAAAACAAAATAAAACAAATCACGTGATTTTCGCAACAATAAGAACATACACACGATTAGTGAATCTGACAGCTCATTATCATCAGATGGTGAATTTTATGTAGGAACTATTGACGCTCCTGTACACACTATAGATAACACGTGGTACGAGACCTTGAAAATAAACAATCAACCAATCAGATTTCAACTAGACACTGGAGCTAAATGCAACGTCATCTCTACAAAAACATTCTCGAAGCTAAATCTCGATGTAATCAAAACAAAACCAGACATCTCATTAAAGTCGTACTCAGGTCACAGTCTCAAACCACGATATGCAGTTAACATTCCCTGCAATTACTAAGGTCAAACTTGTGATGTCAAATTCTATATTTTTGATGTTGATTCAACATCAGTACTTGGAGGAAAAGCATGTGCAGACTTTGAATTAATTAAAAGACTCTACACAATACAAACAGATGACAACCAAATCATTGAAAGCAATAAAGTAAATCCAATACCAGAAGATATCATAAAGAATTACGCAGACATTGGTAAAGGCATAGGGTGTATACCAGGAGAACACTCAAATCAAATTGACAGTACAGTACAACCTGTAGTACACGCACCTAGAAAAATACCAAAAGCAATAAAGAACAAGGTTAAAGAGGAACTCCAGAGAATGGAACAAAATTGAATAATTGTAAAACAAACTGAACCTACTCCTTGGATTAATTCTATGGTTACGGTTATAAAGCCAAATAACAAGGCCCGAATTTGTTTAGACCCAATAGACCTCAACAAAGGGATCCGTCGAGCGCATTATCCATTAAAGACTATCGTAGAAGTGATAACTAATATGCCCGAAGCAAAAGTTCTGAGTAAAACTGATGCAAAAAAAGGATTTTGGCAGCTCAGGCTCACAGAAGAGAGCTCGAAGCTCTGTACATTCAACACTTCATTTGGAAGGTACCGGTTCAAAACGCTACCGTTCGGAATCGTCGCAGCCTCAGAAGTGTTTCAAAAGGCAATGTCTGAAATGTTTGATGACATAGAGGGCGCAGTATCTATCATAGATGATGTTCTAATATGGGGCAAAGATTTACAAGAACACAACGAACGACTTAAAAAAGTTTTAGATAAAGTAAAAGAAAACAATCCAAAATTGAGTCCTGAGAAATGTGAATTCAGAAGAAATCAAATATCGTATGTTGGACACTTACTTACATCTGAAGGAGTGAAACCTGATCAAGAAAAAGTTAGAGCTGTAGAAGCTATAAATCCGCCTGAAAACAAAACCGAGCTGTTAACGTTTCTAGGATTTATAAACTATCTTACCAAGTTCATACCAGCCCAGTAGCCAGTACTTCGGTACTGGCATGCAAATACGGATTTATTGTGTTATTAAAATTTGCTGTTACAAAATATTATAAATTATTATAAATTAAGGAATGTATCTCCCTCATGCAAAGCTCTGATTCCTTTCACGGATTTGGCTATACTTTTTGGACCTTTTGGATTATAGCTCTTCATCTTTTATATAAGCTTTGGATTGCAAATATTTTGGCCACGAGCATCACTGAAGAGACATGTATTGTCGAAATGCGCATCTGGTGCAAGAAAATTGGTACCGTTAATTTTATTTTATTCATATTGAATATGTCAGACGTTAGCGCACCACTAAGGCAACTTCTTCAGATGCATGGCAAACAAGCTTCCAAAAGATGAAACATATGGCTACGAACTTGCCAGTACTTAAATACTTTGATCCAAAATTGCCATTAACTCTTTCAGTTGATGAAAGTCAACGGGGATTGGGTGCAGAGATTCTTCAAGAAGGAAAACCGATTGCGTACGCTTCGAGAGCTATGAAAATAAGTCAGCAGAGATATGCACAAATAGAAATGGAAACACTAGCAATAGTGTATGGCTGTGAAAAGTTTCACCAATATATTTTTGGACGAAAGGTACTTGTTGAAACAGACCACAAGCCGTTACAAGCGATATTTAGAAAACCGCTACACCAAACTCTGCCAAGATTGCAACATCTACTTTTGTCATTACAAAAGTACGATCTCAATGTAAAATACAAGCAAGGGAAACTAATGTTTCTAACAGATCACTTGAGTCGAAATTACTTGCAGGAAACCAAAGAAGATTTGGTTCCTATTTTAACGGTAAACGAATTAACTTTATTAGCGTATTTGACTATCTCACAACAGATGTATGATATATAGATTTCAAAAGTCAACAGCTGAAGATTTTGAACTCAAAGAATTAACAAAAACAGTTATCGAAGGATAGCCGCAAGACAAGTCAGAATTAGTAAAGATTATGACTCCTTACTGGACATTCCGAGATGAGATTTCATGTGTAGATGGACTACTTTTTAAGTCACACAAACTGATTGTACCGAAAAGTATGCAACGTGAAATGCTTAATAAGATCCATGAATCGCATATTGGTATCATGTAAAACCCGAGCACGAGATGTGTTGTTTTGGAATGGAATGGCCGCTCAAATAGAAGATTTTATTAGCAAAGAGAATCAAAAAGAACAAACAAAAGAACCGATGATTGAATCAGAGCTACCGGAGAGACCGTGGTCGAAAGTTGCCGCAGATATTTTCCATATGAAAAGTACATTTTCAAGATGTGGATTTCCGGATATTTTCTGCTCAGACAACGGAGTCCAATTCAACAGTCTACATAATGACGTATACATATATGAAATAGAGGCTGTAACAGAGTATAAATAGAATACAGATTTAGCACACGTGACAAGGACCATCAATTTTTGGTGGGGTTCGTGTTGCTTACTGCTTAGTTTTCTATGTTGTGTCTTGCCTATTGTTTTTTATTCTTTTTTAGCTCACCTGGCCGAAAGGACCAAGTGAGCTTTTCTCATCAATTTGGCGTCCGTCGTCCATCGTCGTCGTTCGACGTCGTTCACTTTTATTAAAATCTTCTCCTCTGAAACTACTGAACCAAATTAACACTCATCATTGGGGTATTGAGTTTTAAAAAAATTGTCCGATGACACGGCCAACTAAATAAAATGGCTGCCATTGCAAAAAATAGAACATCGGGGTAAAGTGAAGATTTTGGCCTGTATCTCTGAAACCAAAGCATTTAGAGCAAATCTGACAAGGGATAACATTATAAATCAGATCAAGATCTAACTGCCCTGAAACAACTGGTTGTTGGGTTTCTGCCCCTTAATTGGTAATTTTCGTTAATTTTCCCGTTTTTGGGTATTATCTTGAATATTATTATAGATAGAGGTAAACTGTAAACAGCAATAATGTTCAGCAAAGTAAGATCTGCAAATAAGTCAACATGACCAAAATGAGCAGTTGTCTCTTAAGTAGTTATTGTCCAATATAGTCAATTTTTAACAATTTTTCGTAAATTTTTGTAATCTTACTCGAAAATCTTTCCCTCTGAAACAACTGAGACAAATTTAACCAAACTTGTCCACAATCATCATTAGGGTATTTAATTTAAAAAATGTGCCCGATGACCCCGCCCGCAAACCAAGATTGTCGACATGGTTAAAAATAGTACATAGGGTAATATGCAGTTTTTGACTCATATCTCTGAAACCAAAGCAAAACGTTACCGTAACGATTAAAATTGTTCATTAGGTCAAGATTTTTTTTACCATGAAATTTTCAGATCTATCAGGCAACCCGTTGTTTGGTTGCTACCACTAAACTGGAAATTTTAAGAAAATTTTGCAGGTTTTGGTTATTATCTTCAATATTATTATAGAGGGCGATAAGCTGTAAACAGCAATAATGTACAGCAAAGTTAGATCTACAAATAAGTTGACATGACCAATGGTCAATTAACTCCTGAAGGAGTTATTGCTCATTATAGTCATTTTTTTTAAAATTTTTGTATTTTTTTTACAAAATATTTTCCGCTGTAACTTCTACATTGTTCTACATGTTCTTTATAGAGATAATTGTAAGCAGCAAGAATGCTCAGTAAAGTAAGATCTATACAAACACATCACACAATTTTGTCATGAATCCATCTGTGTCCTTAGTTTAATATGTACATAGACCAAGGTGAGCGACACAGCCTCTTTAGAGCCTCTAGTTTTGTCATTGCGTTATCAGTTTGTTTTCGATCTATGAGTTGTAATGTCCCTCTTGTATCTTTCGCCCTCTTTTGTGTACTTAAGATATATAGTATCGTTTTTGCTCACCTCGGCCATCGTAGAACCGAGTCAACCGACTTACCTTTTTTCAAATGCCATTACGATTAGGTCGAGAAATTAAGATGACATGTATAATGAAGATCATAAGTATCTGTACTAAAATGTTATATTGTTCACATATATGATTAAAACTACTTTAAAATTTTAAATGCATCTCTATATTTATCCAATATACAGTGAAACCTGTCCAAACCGAACACCCACGGGACTTTGCGTTTTGTTCGGGTTTCACAAGTGTTCGGATTATAGAGGTAAACGGAAGTCGACACCAAAATAATTTTGTCACTCACTGACAAGGGATTATAGGTGACACAACAGACGACAATTTATTTTTGTGTTGATTTAAATGTAAATGTAAAAAAAATAAGTAGATGTATTGCTTCATTTTTGTTAATAAATCAAACGCCACTCCGTCAATCACGCTCGTCGTTGTGAGATGTCCGACATGGAGGGATTTTGCTTTTGATAACAATTTTCTCATCTATAATTGACTGACTAATTAAGATTCCCAGTCGCTGTCAAATGACGATTTCGTAGTTGAATCGAGATCGTCATTGTAATCACGAGTTCTCGCACTAAACTGGCTGATTGATACTTCGCCACACGATAAGAGTGAAACAGCAGCAGGGGTCCAGTTTATTCTCGGACTTGATCGTTGCTCAATAGCTAACGGAAGTCTTTGGGAGCATCCGAATCAAATATTTAGGGTATCTAAAGGGAATCCGACAATCGAAAGCCATTGACCTTGTTGTGTTGCACGACTTTTTAATCCAGTGAAAAGCTTTAAAACTATAATTTAATTAAACAGTTAGCTACAAAATGGCAGTTACGATTTTGTGGTCGTAATTATTTGAGTAACGTGCATTTAATTGATCTGAAAGTTACTTCCTTGTCATTATCGGCCATGGGGGTAGCTGACCAGTTTAACGTTTTGTTACAAAAAAACCACTTTAGACATGGACACAAACATGCTAATAAGTTTGTAATAACAACTTACCAGTTAATTAATCTCAAATACCCTCGGGAATACTCTGTCTTCCTGTGTTTGTTTAAATAAATCATGCAAATAATTAAAAATGCTTTTTTGTTTTGATTGCTATTGATCGATTTTGACAGGTAATTTTTAAAGACAAGTTTATTTACTAGCCCTCAAAAAGCGTTCGGAATTCGGTGTTGACAGGGTTCGGTTTTGTCAGGTTAGATTAACGTTAATTGATAGTGAAATTTTTCGGGACTTTGAAAATTGTTCGGTTTAAACTGAAATTCGGTTTTATCAGGGTTCGGTTTACCCAGGTTTCACTGTATTTATATCTCCTTTAACACCGAGATATCTTTAAATGAAATTAGATGCAACAGATTACTTGTTGGTCCTTCATAGTAAACAATATTTCCGTAGAAATTAAGATGTTTTATCCCGTTAGATATTTTTTTTTCTTCAGGTACAACCCAACTGTAAAACCAAATATATAGATATATATATATATCTATGAAAGAATTTAGGAACGGTTTGAAGTGATTTAAACAGATTTTAATTTCTTACCGTTTTGATTCAAGCGCCACTGATGAGTTGTTTTAATAACGGAACGCGCGTCCGTCGTATCGATCGTTAAACAATGTAAAAAAATATACATCAAATGCATGAAATTGATTTAACGGAGCAAAATCAAAATTGACACTCGTTTGCATGAATTCATTGCTGTTGTCTGAAACCCCCAATATTTCTATTATGTAAAAGTATTTCTACGATTTTTATTTTCGAAGTTTTATCATACCATTGTTTAACTAATTCTGATTATAAATGTATTTTATTGCGTTTACTAGATAGTAAAACAGACAAAAGAGGACATGTATGTCAAAACAATTTTATTTCTTTTAAATAAAGTTGTGCATTCATGCATGTCAGATTCTTTTCTTCCTCAATGTATGCATGACGCAGTGATTTTTCTGCTAATTTGATAGTAATTTGTTTTTATTGCAAAATAATACAAATTGTTTTTTTTAACTCTACAGGGGTTTATTATTTAAATGGCCAATACTTCAAGACGCCACAATAGAATCAGTAGCGCGGCAGACGACAGCCAAAACAATGACAGTAACGATGGTGTATCTCAAGATGTCTCTGAAAGCGAAGTCAGAAATGATGATGCAAACACAAGTAAATTTTTCAGCATATGTTCTATTTGCAGTGGTTAAAAAAGGAACATATGGTTTGTGTTTAGTTCATAGCTATTTCATCTCGAAATTTATAATAAGTATTGAACTACTATATCCTAAAAACGATAAGCAAGTTATAATCTACCATTCATCCTTTTGGACTGAAATCTTTAAACGTCTAATAAATCCTAAGAGGAGTTATTACCTTTAAAGATTGAATTTACCAAATTTTCGTAGGAATTTCTGTATTTTGGAGGAGTTGGTAGTCACTTCTTCATTACTTTTATCTTCAAACTATAAACAGCAAACATGGTCAATAATATAGTCACACTTTAGTATGTTAAAAGTGGTGTACTTTTTAAAACTATTCACAATTATACGTACTATGCTTAGTGTGTATACGTAAAACCATGTGCACTTTTTAGTCAGACTTATAATATATATATCAACTTAATCACATTTATATACGTTTTGTGTTAAGACTGCTGTAGGTTTTCGCCAAGTCAAAATTATGCTGAGTGGGTTACGATATCTTAAGGTGCTAATTTAGTCACACTTACACCCAGTGTGTTAACATGGCTTAGGTGTTAACCTAGTCACTCTTATATTCAGTGTGTAAAGATAGATATATATTTTAATCTTGTCGATAGATGTATGTTTTAATCTTAGCTAGTCACACGTCAACTCAGTGACTAAAAATAGCTGTAAGTGTTGTTTAAGGATAATAGTGTTACATATTTATGAACGATGCATTATTATTCATCTTCCTGCATGGTATCTATTCTATTCTTTTCAATGTTCGCTTGGTGTTTGTTTTTTACGTGAAATTTCCTTGTTAATTAATCGTCTGCCTGGATGAAATATATCAGAGGAATGACACATTGTCGAATTATAATTAAGTCGATTATGACCTAGTATTAAAATAGATAAACGAGAAAAATAACTGATCATAACATGGGGACACTAATCCAATTAAGGTCAAAGCCGAAAAATCTTGGAATTCGTAATTGTAGTGAGAACAAATGAAACCAACTTACATCTTTCGAAATTATAATATTGCTTGATTTGACCTAAAATATAAACACAATTTGTATTGTTTGAATTTATTTTAATCTTAGTTTTGTCAAACAGGAACAAACACCCGAAACCAATCAAACGGAAGTCGAGTTACTTGGAAGGGACACACGATAACCTCTATGGGAGCTTCAACAAGACTCGGCAGTTCTTTGCAGAGAACAAACCTGTCAACAATGATGACAAATAAACACTATCGTACTGTTGTTGGTATTGAAATCTCAAACTGGACAAAATACCACCTAACTAGTCCTGAAGTAAGCATATATTGAGGTTATATTTCAATGCCGCCAGTTTCAGTTCGACCTGGTCAAAAAGAGGTTATGAGTGTTCATTACATGTAGAAAAAATTTAAATAAGATATTACATATCTGCATTGTATTTATTTGACAAATCCATTTATCCAAACATGTTTATATAAAATAGTAAGTTCGGGGGATGTGGGGGCGGGATGTTTTGTTATGGATTGGTTATTTTTTTTCCTGCACTGTTGAAGTATGATTTTTTTTTGCATTAAAACAAGGGACTGATTATATATCTTCACAGTTTTATTTATAATATTTTTAAACACACAATTTCTAAATTCATTTTTTTGCGCGCTTCCCACACCCTTCCTCAATCGGAAACACGAGTTCTGTCTGTTTCTCGACAATATTTTGGTCTCAATGCAAAATATATAGATTCAGTGTAAGACTTCTAGCTTTTAGGGACAACATCAAATGACCAATATGTATAGGAGATAACAAAAAACGTAATTCACATAGTTAAGTATGTGACTGCTGGTTTTTTTTTTGTGTTTCGGTCTTTGATACCTTTCAATTCAGTGTGTTTTTTTATATTAAGTTAAGAGGGTGCTGATATCCAATGATATACCTATGTCAAGTAAGTTTTTATAACACATTTTAATTTCAACTTGTTGTAGATCCTAACGGTGATACAATTTAAAGTAGCTTGTAAAATTAGATTAAAATTCCCTAAAGAATAAAACTCAAGTTTAAGAGTAAATTACTGAATTACAAAAGGTAAGCGTTACTAAGAGAATAAAGAAGGGCTATCAATGAACAAAAGACAAACCAGGAACAGATAAAACACTAAACGATAAATAACACTGCAAAAGTGATTTGAACCCAAATTAAAACAAGCTTTTGTTTTTGAAATTTACTTCATAAGGCATTAGCCTCAGTATAGTTATGACCCTGTGCTAAAAGAGGGGTAAATGTTCCTGAGACAATATACCTCGAGCTCAATTTAAATGAAACCCGTTTTCAGACATTTCAAGTACATTAGTATTCACACATCGTTTTATAAACTTTTTTTATCTGAACAAATATTAAAAAAGACGAAATTTGGAAGAATCTGGTGCTCTTTCGTAACTAAGAATAGCATTTATAAAATGGCTTAAAAGATCTGCCGAGTTATTTATTTTCAATACATTGTAAGTCAGGTCATTTATTTTCAGACTACCACAGAACAATCCATTCATTTTTGTTATTATCAAGGCTGAGATATTTATTTTCAAAATCCTCTAACCCACCCATCCCACCCCCAGAATATCAAATGGTCTTCCTCTTGATGATGTCTGCTGATTTACGTTCGTTTAATGTTCCATAGAAAAAACTTGTTCGAAGAGCTGCAGTTCTACCATTTTTACCACCCAATAAAGTTGAAGATGTTTGATTTAACGCACTGGGGGACATTGATGATGCGGATATTAGCACACCAACCCTAACCCTTATTTTTACAGACTTTGAAACCTACTCCTGGGTAGAAAACAACTAACTACGCAACAGAAGGTCATAGTACAACAAACCATCTAGAAGGCTGACATAGTAAACTAAAGAAGTTAGTAGAGGCACCTCACAAAATTATCTTCAGCATACATGATCAAGTTGTTGAGACAAGAAGAAGCCTTCAATGTTCTCAAACTTATCCAGTACAGAGCCGGTTGGAAACGTGTTCCAAGAAAAAGAAAATACAAGGCAATAGATTACAGACTGCAAACACTGAAACAAGGTTACAAAATTGTGAGCTTACTCCAGTCGAGTATGGGGATGCATGTTGCTTTTCATGTCCTGTACATCGATTAAGACTTTGTAGTCTCTTGTATATTCAATTTATAAGACAGTGCATTACTGTGTGAGTGTATGATTAATGTCAATTTTGTGTATGTTTGGTGCTTTGTTAGGTATAAATCAAACTTAGTGCTGTGATTCAAAGAATAATCAATAAAATTTAATTTATATTTCAATTGATATTATTTACTTGCATAAATTAATGTTTGCACCTAAATAATTGTAATTTCTTGCGAATAACATTATGCCAATGAATTCATTTTGTTTTGTTAATATTATTTACTCAATATGTGCTATGAAATTATTAAATAAATTATTGTAATATAAACTGTTCTTTTTCTTTATTTTCCACAAGATTTACCTGGATTTACCTCGATTCATTAGTGTAGTGTTGTTACAACATTTTCCTTCATAATCCCATTGTTTAAATAAAAATTCTGGCTATTCCTACATAAAATTTTACCTATAAAATTCATAATGTAGGAATAGCCAGAATGAACCGTTTTATTAGCATGGGATAAAGGTAATTGGCGTCGTGTGAACGTCCACAACATTAATAGGTTCCGTTTGTGTCTAATATTATTTTTAAACATCCTCAATTGTTGTCCTCAACTTAGTCAACTCAGTAGTCAGAACTTGGGTACTGACATTATTTAACAAACTTAATAAAAGTGTCCGTTTATAAATTTTTAAATTATTAAGAAACTAAGGTTTCAACTCCCTCAGGCAAAGTTAGCTTAAGATGAATTTGGCTATTTATTTTAGGTACTTTTGACATATAGCTCTTCAACGGTTTCGGTACTTATACATCTTAGGATTTTGCGCTTTGGGCGTACCTGATGAAGGTAAATCCAGAAAAGCGCTTCGGTCGCAAGAAATTATTGAACGTGTTGTTTTCAAATTTTTTTAGTCAACCTTTCACGGATATAGATATAAATAACAACAAATGGAATTTTGGTAAACTTTTCGAGATCAGGAAGGTCTAGCAATCGCCTGGTTCAATCTTTAATGAAAGTGATTTGGTTTACTCCTTCGTACTATGAACAACAACATTATTTATTTTGTAAAAAATATTACTATTGTCCATTTAAACTGTTCACCTAACAGAATCATTTTCATTTACCTTTGTTAAAAGGCGGTTTTTTGTACAAGGTAATTTAAAAAAAAATGTTTAACATATCAAAGCAGTATACTATTGTTGCGCCTTTATTTAGTCACCCTTATTTTATTTACATTGTATCATAAATCAAGCTTTTTTGTTTAGTATATGTTCAATTGTGTTGATATGTCTTATGATTAGGTCATTTCAATTGATATTTTTATAGTGTTTCTTTCTGTTTTGTGATGTTAGACTATTGTTTCAGATTGGATGGAGATTATTATCTATTAAAACATTTAAACCCACTGCATATGTTTGTACCTGTCCTAAGTGAGGAATCTGTTGTTCAGTAGTTGACGTTTTTTTGCTGTGGTTGATAAGTGTTTCTCGTTTCTCGTTTTTCGTTCTTTCTATAGATTATACCGTTGCATTGGTTTCCCAGTTTGAATGGTTTTACACTAGTCATTTTGGAGCCCTTTATAGCTTATTGTTCGATGTGAGCCGAAGCTCCGTGTTGAAGACCGTACTTTGACCTATAATGATTAACCTTTGCAAACTGTGGCTTGGATTGGGAGTTGTATCATTGGCACTCATACCACATCTTCTTTAATCTAGTAAAACGTAAACATCTTTAGGAGCCAGTTTGATTTAATTGTGTTGTAATAAGCTAAAAACATAGCTAATGAATTATTCACTTGCAAGTAAATAATTCGACCTCATTGAATCCGTATGTATGTGACATTCAATTTAACCCTTAACTAGAGATGGGTTGCGAAAGAATTCTGCGTGTTCGGTTATCAAAAGGCAAAGCATATTAACATCGGTATTGAAACAAGGGTAAACCATTTAAAGACAAATCCTTCTATTCAGATCTACCAATAATATCTTCTTTATATTTTATTTTTACTTTAGGCTAGGTAAAAGCTTTAAAATAAGCAAATAAAAAAATGGGGTCACCGACCTCGTTTTCGATTTAAAACGCCATCTTTTTCACGGAATTTGGAAATTGGGACTTCTACTCAATAGCAGTGTAATATTTTTTTTAAAGTCCGTATCCAATAAAAACTTGTCTGTTTTGTTAACCTAGTTGTTAATACAAACTATTTTAATAATATCACCATTTTCTGAGTGGAAAATAATAATGATAAGTTGCTATAATAGTTTTCCCGCTTTTTTTATTGTAAAATACCTATAAAAAAATTAAGTTTAAAAAAAATTGACCAATAATTTCTCCATGAGTCTTCAATAGAATATGCGTTGTTTATATCTAAACAAAATAAGGAAATAAAAAGATGGGGTCACCGTAATGGAAAAAGAGATATTTCTAAAAAGGGGGTAACAATTTGAATTGGCGGGAACATATTGCGCCAATTCTAAATACAACGTCGAAAGACGTTCGGCCGGTTTAGGCTATATTCTTACAAATTATGGACAACCCAGTTCTCGTTATTTGCTGATTTGTTGTTTGTTTGTTTTAAACTACGATAAATTCACATTAATCTACACATGATAGTACTTAGTTTTAAGTCAGTATATAATCACAGACACGTAATATAAATGCGGTGGTTGGAAAACAATGCGTTGTACAAATGTACACACGAATGCTTTTATGAACATTTCATTTCAGGTTATTCATAGTGTTTATGTGTTTAACAGAAATTCTTTTTAAAATAGTGAAGACATTTTTACATAATATCATTGTTCAATCAAAGTATATCTGAAAGACAAGACAGAATTTAGCTTCAGGTATATATCATGAATTTTAATTTCGTTTAAGAATGTTGTTCCTTTTTATTTAGATGATAATTACTTAAAATCATTAGAAATATAAGACTCCGTTTCCACTAACAATAAAGATCGATCATTTCTGAGATCGCCGATCTTTAGTATTGCAAAAATGAGAAAGATTGATCTTCAATCGGACGTAAACATTCCATCTCCAGATGTAGTTTTAAAAGACCGATTTTTCTTCAAGTGAAAACGTTTTATATACATCGCGATCGACTTTTCAATCAATCAATCGATATAAAATTCCAAGTGTTTTATGTAGATATGAAAATAAATCTGCGCATGGTCAGTTTAAAAATGTTCTTAAAAAAAGATGATTTCAGTGTTTCTTCTCAAGTGATTTGACAGAACGTGCCATAGAGATAATAAAAACCAAATAAATATATTCGACGTTTTTTGCGACATTCTTCTGAAAATATATAAATAAAAAAAGAAGATGTGGTATGATTGCAAATAACACAATTCTCCACAAATGACCAATTGACAGGAAATTATTAACTATGGGTCAAAGTACGGCCTACAACATTGAGCAAATCCCATACCGCATAAACAACTACAAAAGGTCCCGAAAGGACAAATGTAACACAATTCAAACTAGAAATACCGCATAAACTAGAAAATAACAAAACAAAATTAATGAAAAACTACATGTAATAGATGTAGTTCTTTTACAAACAACAACCCCTTAATTACCGACTCCTGAGTTGAGACAGGAACCGTTTCAGCGCTCGACTGATACCATTACGTATTCGTTCCTTATTTGCTTATACGTTGAAATACGTTGCACCTATTACGAAACAAATCTTTTCAATTGTTTTCTTGTCTCTGGTGTTAGGTATGGGTTCTTAAAAGTGAAACATACCTATTACCGTGTATGTACCAGTTTTAGCGCAAGACCGATGACCTGCTACTTATTCGCTAACAATATGTTTGTTAAAGGTAACACCTTTTTAAACAAATCTTTTCCATTTTTTTTCCTTGCCTCTGATGCTATATATTGGTTCTAAGAGGTAAAATAACCCTATACTAAGGCGTAAATACTCGTTTCAGTGCTCAACTGATGCCCTGTTACTTATTCGTTCCATATTCGCTTACTATACGTGTGGTATTCGGTGCACCTTTTAAAAAATATCTTTTCAATTGTATTTATTCATTATTATCTTTTATTTTCTGTAAATTAATCATCTTCCGTTATACGTAATTTTCTGACAATTCTTTGTTTATGATTACTTATGACATGTTAATCAAAAATAAAATTAATAAATGCAGAAGCATATAATTATCTCATGAACCAAATATTTCCTTATTCAATTTTCTACGATTTTTTGTTATCGAAATGGTTAGACCGATTATTTTAGATATGCAATGTATACTAAATGTAAACGCACAAGTTCTTAAAAGATCGAAAACGAGAGATGCTCTTCAGAGATAGATTTTATTTCAATTCCGTGCAGTGTTAACGGGGTCTAATTAACATCATATCTGTTTTGATCATTCATCCTTAGGCATCAATGAATGTCGAAATATTCCGTAATGTTGCTAGAAACTCAGTCTAAGTATACTCATACAGATGTCATACCGTGAGTATGGATAAAACCTAGTCCGACCTCTTTTCTCAAATCTCCTTTTAATTGATTTTTTTTCCATATGCATTCCTCTGTACACTAGTAACCCGAATTTAACTTGATCGGACAAAAACGTGTTAACGCTATTTGAATGAGATTGATCGTTATTTGATAAAGATTGACAAAAATTAAGAATTATATTTAATTCATTTCAATTCATATCAATTCATTTTAACGCCAGTCAAATAGATTTCTCTGCGGTGAATCAATTGAAATCAAGTTGCTGGTTAGTTGCGTTAAACTAATAGGCCACGCCCCCGTTAAACTATTTCAAACATGCATTAATTCGTTTGAAACATGGGCAGGACCCGGGATTTTTACAGGTAAATCACACAAGCAAAACGACCTCGATGTTTATATCGGTTTTTTTGTTTCAAACTTAAAATGCGTATAGTCTTAGTAAAGTCAGATGCTCCACAATTTAAACAAACGAACGTATAATACACGGGACATGTACCTATATAAGGCCTTTAAATAAAAACATTAAAATATATATGCACGCGCGGTTTAAAAATGCAAAACTGTTGAATCTGTTGAAAATAAAATAGTTAGATATATAACAAGATTCTAATATGCTCAAGTGCACTAGATCTTTATCGCATATACACATGCGTTTCAAAAATTGCCAAGTTCTATGAAAACTCGTGGCATGTAAGTTACGTGTGGTCCTTTGCAACTATTTACGAAACTTTATGTATTCCTGTATATTTACCGTTTCTCTTTTTTCTGTTTAACTATAATAATTCTTTATTCCGTAAGAAAATATACAGCTCATAGGATCAAATACATACACAAATTATACAGTTTACTATATTGTACTCGTCTATAAATGTAGACATGGAAAACTACACAGAAATTATTTATTGTGTAAATAATTTAAATCGATGTATTTCATAATTTCGGTATTGACTGAAAAAAGTGCTTAAGTCCATTATCAGTAAAATACAGAATTAAAAAAACTTTACCTTTTTTTAATTTTAATTTCAATTTCTTTATTTTAGAGGTACGCTTCTGGCCAAGTTTCACTTATTCTGTGGCAAATCATTTACTTCAATAACCAACCAATTGTTTTCTGAAAGAAGTTGATTTGTTCTCTGTACGAATACATGAAATATTTTTCACTGAACGGTATGTTGGCAATCGATGATCATATACAAATCTACAGTATTTATATGAAAGAGACTTAATAATATATTTTTTTTTATTATTATTCTACACATATTTGAAGGATCGAAATAATCAGTTCTACAAATGGATGTTATTTAAAGACTTGAAATTTTACAATTATCAAGAGCATCCATGAAATTTTTATCGTGTATAGCTCATTTTCCGATTCACTTAAGGTTTCTAACTATCTTCTTACTTGTTCATTACATTCTAAAATTAAAATCCTACATAAATTGCAAAAACTTTTATTCTCCGGCTAGACTGCGTAAAGATAAATATTGCTTTGTTTGTGTATACACAATGTTTTGAAGGCCGATATCCAGTTTGGCTAAAAAAGGATTAATTTACGCTACAAGTTAATTACGCGAATTCTTTTTCTGCATCACGTT
Organism: Mytilus galloprovincialis; assembly: GCF_965363235.1. NCBI lineage: Eukaryota > Metazoa > Mollusca > Bivalvia > Mytilida > Mytilidae > Mytilus > Mytilus galloprovincialis. The sequence continues at coordinate 49,531,500 of NC_134845.1, forward strand.
TTCATAAAAACTGCAACATTCATTTGCGCCAATAAAACAATCATTTAATTGCTCAAATATTATAGACTTGTTTTCAAATGTTTATTCTTAGTGCACTGAGGAGGTCTATTTCAGTATTTACATGTAGGTTCAGAAATCGCCAACTGAAAGGGCCTCCTTAATGCACTTAGACTGACAAAAAAAGTGCACTATGGACCTGATGGAAAGATAGAATTGATACAAAAAACATGGCATACGGAAGGAGAAGTACATAATTTCGAATTTTAGTAATTATAACGTTATTTTGCAGTTGAAATAAATATTCTAACGTTGCATGTATGTTAATTAGGTTAATAGTTTCGAGGTAAATATGACACAATTAATAAAATTGAGAATGGAAATAGGAAATGTGTCAAGTCCCATTTGTTGGCGCAATTACTATTATAAAAAAAGAAGAGATGAGCGCTATTCAATTGTAATAATTTGAATAATCGCAAATTACACCTAACCGTTTTCACAAATCAGTAAATTCTTCGCCCGGGGATATACTCCTTGCCAGTAATCTACCTTCAGTAACTTTACAATACCCAGCCGTGTCATTTCCGTATATTGTACATGTAGATAGCACGTGTGATACATGTATATATACCAGAAATACCCATTCAAGTGATTTTTAATTTCAGAAGAACTCCATATCGGGTACATAAACATAAAATTACAATAATATGAAAAAAATAAATGTTGTTTTAGTAAATGCACCTATGTATGTATTTGTAAACTGATGATAATTCGTTATTTCATGTATTTTTTTTGTTGTTTCAATTACTTTTTTGGATCTTATTGACTTATTCGTAAATCGAAAAAACGCACAAATCTGAATCGAATCATATGGCATTGAACATGTTGAATGATTTCTCTAACTCAAAACTAGTTGTACATGTACATGTAGATGCCTCTGAAATAATATGTTTCTCGTTGGGTTGCTTGTCCATTAATTGACGTTACGCTATATTTTTTTTTATGTTCGGTATTTGTGAAAACCGCTCATCTATCAATTTTACAAGAAATATAATACTTGTAAGTCATGAACATTGAAGTTTAACTTGCTTTCATTTTTTCGTATACGTACAAACATAAAATGACATGAAACACTTTAAAGCGGTTTAAATTATGCAGTGTATTTTGAAAATATAGTTTTGAAAAACCGGTTATTTTTGTTTCATACTTTTTCTATCCCTTTTCTAAAAAATTAGTACACGTGTCACTGGTTGATATAGAATAACATTAACGGTACCAATTTTCTTGCACTAGATGCGCATTTCGACAATACATGTCTCTTCAGTGATGCTCGAGGCCAAAATATATGAAATCAAAAGCTAATGTAAAAGACGAAGAGCTATAATCCAAAAGGTCCAAAAAGTATAGCCAAATCCGTGAAAGGAATACTAGTGAACTATGAATAATCCCAAACAACAAATTTTTTATTGGTATGTCACACTTGCTTATATTGTCAATATTATGTATTGTTTTCGGCTGAGACTACTACATGTAAAAACAGTATAAAAATTATAGTAGCCTCAGTTTTCGGCAATATTGAAACAAATTGAATATCCTTAGGCATTTGAATTGCTTCTTCAGTTACTTAATATATATACGGAAAACAAGGGGGATATTTAATCATTGGCTCTCGTGAAGTTTTCGTGTAGGTTAAAAGAAGGGGGACAGTATATCTCTAAGTAATAAAACTTAAAGATTGGTATTCTTTAAATTGTATAACTGTCTTAATCTGGCTTTCTCCTCAATTTTTAGATTATATTGAGAATCATGTTTTTATGCCAGATCTTTTATCATTTGTTAAATCAAAGACATGTAGTAGATGTACTCTTATTTAGACCAAAAAACTACCATACGGTATTCCACATGTACGGTGAATGAAATTATTGACAAGCATACCACATCTTCTTATATTCATTCGTTATTTGATGAATATTTTAATTAAGCCTAAATAAATAAATGATTTTGAAAATGAATTTATTGATAATTATACAGCTTTTAATGTTTATCTAACATTGAATTATATTCAGCGGAGACATAATTATGCACACTAAGACTAAACTGGTTTATAAAACAGACACATTATTATTGTCATATGTAATTGTACTAGTGTGTTTTTATATAAAAAAAATCTGTGAATATCTACCACTACTGTTACGGCTTAAGAGATCAGCTAACATCAGCTGTTCTCTCGAGATTTGAATAAACAAATTCAAACCAAAACAAGTACATAAAATGCATATTTTAAATCCCAATCTTAATACAGAAACACTTAAATTGTTATTACATATTTTTATGAATTTGATTAAATCTTTGTCAATCAGGCATGCACAGCAGCATCAAGGAATTGTATATTTGCAGCATATATTCTTCCATATTGTGACCTTACTTAAAATAAAAGAAAACGAAATCTGGAATTCTCGCTATCTGTCTGACGGTCTACAGATTATAGTGTGTTATCGATGTAGGTGTTCTCGTTGAGGTCCGCGTTCTAAATCCAAAGCATTCCATTGGTCAGTAGATTTGCAATCTTTCAATCCAAGGTGTTCTCAATGGGGTCCACGTTCATGTTTCAATGAGATAAAATATATTGTAAGTTTTCTACTCCAAGTTAACAAAATAGAATTTGAGCTGTTTTATAAGTATATATGATGATGCCTCGTTTTTAAGGGATTGGAATTTTTTAAAATAAATTCATCCATAATTTTTTGTTGTTAAAATACACTATAATTTCACTTTTTTAAATGACAACTTATAAAACCGGTAGACTTGCAGATATTGACACCTGTGCGTTTGAATTAGCATTAAAATGTTCCTGTATGTTTATAAGAAATAATTTATAACACAATCTGGGACTTGTACAAGTATATATATGCATTTATAAGTCCAAGCATGTGCATACAATAATGCATGTATGTATACGCATGAGTTTCTCTCTACATTGCAGACCCGTAATATAGGCCTTCCTCTTTTGTCTGCTCTATACAACAAATGGAAGTTTTTAACGACCTTGACTGGCTATACAGCCCTTGCACGGTCTGCTCTATAGTCGGGTTTTTGTCTTTTTTATATATTCCCCATTTCCATTCTCAATTTTTGTAATATACGACGGTATATTGTTTCTGTTTCAAATACCATGTACATGTACATATATGAGGCTATGAAAGTAAATAAATGGGGTTTACAGAAATAAAGATTTAAGCTGAAATATGTTTTACACTCAGCGGGCATTCAATATCATTGACATACTATATAGCACTAATCGCAATATACATGTACTTATATTTTGGACATCTTATCAGTAATCTTTCTATTGAAGATGTTGAAATCTATATATTATAATTATTCGCTTATTAGGCAAATTCATATCCTACAAATATATTTTCAATCATTTTAGTTTTGATAAATACCATTACAAATAACATATTTGTTTCAGTTTCCTGTGTGAGGATATTCGATTGATAAAATACAATAAACAATTTAAGGTTGTCACGTAAATGTGGATTACGGATTAAGATGTTAGATGTCAAACTTGAATTAACAAACTGAGGTGAATTTAACCCGAATATGTAGTTTCTCTTCAACAGTGTTTAATTCTAAGTTCCTTATTTTCATTTAAACTAAATTAATTAGAATGATAGAAAGATTCGGAACTAAAGATAGTCACAATCGAAAATATGTATTTTGAAAAAAAGACAAAAACCGCCAGATCATAACTGATTTAAATCCAGGGTCCGTATATGCATCTTCTGACATCAGACCCAGACTTCTCTTGAACTGAAACTTAGGCTAGAGGTATAGGGAGGGGGGTGAGATCTCAGAAACATGTTTAACCCCGTCGCATTTATGCGCCTGTCCCAAGTCAGGAGCCTCTAGCCTTTGTTAGTCTTGTATTATTTAATTTTGGTTTCTTGTGTATAATTTGGAAATTAGTATGGCATTCATTATCACTGGACTATATATATATATATATATAAAAGTCTATAAAAAAGACCAACCAGCAAATTTACTATGTACCGGATCGTCTAGAATAGGCGATACTATGCAGATAAGGAAAAAATTATATCAGTCTAAAGATTTGCACAACGGTACTGATATAAGGTGTTATTAAACGAAAATGTTGTTATAAAATCGTGTTGACAAATATTTCGGCTCAACAAATGGCCTTCTTCTTGTGTCACAAGTTTTAACAATACTGATACATAATGTATAAGGTGTGAAAATAGATCAGGTGATAATACAGGTAAGTTTTGGTCGATTGATTTTAATCCTGAATATCATAATTTAAACAAAACACTATAAATAAATATACGTGACTGTGTATATTAACAATAAAAATAAGTGAAAACAAAACTGTTAGTATTTCTTATTGATGCCGTTTGGGTGATGTACATTAAGTTCCTTTATCCAAAAGCTTTCCCGAACCTGTCGCTGTGCATCACTCCAGTGAATGTTCTGTTCAATCACTAGAATTTTCATGCGGTTAAAGTCATCAAGTTTGTGATCTGACTGTCTGAAGTGCTGAGAGACTGGAAGAAGTGGCTTCTTAGATATATCACTCCTATGGCCATTGAGGCGTTTGTGGAAAGGCTGCTTTGATTCACCAACATATTGGAGGCCACAAACCGAACATTCTAGTATGTAAATAACATTCATACTTTTGCAGGTAACATTGCAAAATATCTTATAGTTATTTTCGGTTGCCTTACTGTGAAATGTTGACGAATGCTGCATCTGTAAACAGCATTTGCAGCGTTTTTCTCCACACGAACGACATTCTCCAGAAGTACTTCTATTATCAGACACTTCAGCCCGCACTAGTAGGTTCCGTAGACTACTAGGTTGCCTAAAAGCTATCATTGGAGGCTCAGGGAAAATCTTGGACAGTTTGGAATTCTTTTCAACTGATTTCCAATGCTCACGAATGACACCAAAGCTGTTTTTGAGAGATGGGTGATAAGTTAGAACACATGGAGTCCTTTTGCTTTTCTTTTTAACTTTGTATTCCAATAGTTCACTCCTCGGAATTGACTCCGCTTTCTGAAAGCTTTTTTTGATATTTCTGTGTTTGTAGCCCCTTTTCTTCAAGCGAGTTTCAAGTTTACGCAGTTGTCTTTTAGTTGTTTCTGTGTTGGAGCATATTCGCTTGACTCTAAGTGCCTGACTGTATGGAATGCTCTTGGTAAGATGAGCAGGATGGCAACTTTTAGGGGACAAATATTGATGAGTGTCAGTAGGCTTAGAATATAAATCTGTAGATATGATGCCCTCTGTGAGCGAACTTGAAGTATCGAGGAAGGCGATTTTGGATTTAGACTTCTCATGAGTAAATTTGATACTTGGATGTATGTTGTTGGCATGAGTGATAAAAGTGTCTAAATCCTCGTCGCTTTTATTCCATTTCATATCCACATCATCTATAAATCTAAACCAGGAAAGCGGTTTTTCGATGGAAGTTTCAAGGAGTTGTTTCTCTAATTTGCCCATAAATATGTTGGCATATGACGGAGCCATTTTGGTGCCCATGGCAGTTCCATTTACTTGCAAATAATGATCTCCATCAAAAGTGAAGTTGTTTTTCTTAAGTACCAGCGTGAGCATTTTGACCAGGCATTCAGTAGGTGGATATTTCACTGGTCTGGAATTCCAAACTTCTTTGCATGCATCGATGCCATCTGCATGTGGAATATTAGTGTAGAGGGAGATAACATCCATGGAAACAAGAGTCGTGTCGGAGGGGAGTGGGTTTAAGGCCTGCATTTTTCTAAGATAATCGGTTGTATCTTTGATGTGAGATGGTAAGTCTTCAACATGTTGACGAAGATGGAAGTCAACAAATTCCGATATTTTTTCCGTCGGATGACCGTTCGCTGAAACTATAGGTCTTCCTGGGTTATTGGCCTTATGAATTTTAGGTAATAGATAAAATCTGCCCGGTTTTGGGTTTTCTGGTTTCAAATATTCAAGAGTTTTGTCATCGATGAAACCATCGGCATGCATTTCTACCAAACTATTAGTAATATCTCTGCTAAAAGATGTAGTAGGATCAGAGTCTAGTTTTTGGTAGAACCTTGCATCGCTAAGTTGTCGTTCAGCCTCTTGAATATAGGCAGTTTTATCCATGACAACCACTGCACTGCCCTTGTCTGCAGGTTTAATAACGATATTGTTGTTAGATCGTAAGTTTTTCAGTGCAGTCCGTTCTTCATTGGTAAGATTGTCAAAAGGTTTATTGTTATTTTTAGTGTTTTTAATAATGTCCGACTTAAAGTTATCAATAAAAGATTCCAAGGTAGCATTTTTGCTCGGTCTAGGGATCCAAGAACTCTTTTTAATAAATTTGTAGTTGTTCTCTTCTTCTGAAATTTCTGAGTCCCCATCCGCGCTTATTATGTTATCCTCCTTCGACGCGAAATATTCCTTAATACGTAGACTTCTGGCAAAATTGTCAAGGTCTTCCGACAATTTGGTGTCATTGACAGGAGCAGGTAGAGGACAGAAGTTAAGTCCTCTAGAGAGAAGAGATTTTTCCGAGTCCGTTAATTGGTGTTGAGAAAGATTGACCACGATGTTGGAGGGTGAATCAGTCTTTTGAGGTCTACGTTTAAAGCGTCTAATTCGTTTAGTCTTTCTCTCTGATGGTAAGGAAGGGTGTGTGTATTCTATGCCATCCCTGCGGAATTTTCGTTTTTGTCTTTCACTTAAGTTGTTGGATTGTATAGTAGTTATATCCTTGAGACGAGTGTTGATAGCATCACAATTGTCAGATGTTAGATCTCTTTTGCAGCTATTCAAAATGGTGTTAAACTCGCCAGTGAGAGTTTTGAGATGTCCTTCGCAGTGTTGTTTGAGGAGGACTTAGAGCTATTAAACAAAAACAAATTAGAACTGAACACCATTTATCTAATTTGATTAACTACGAGTTTAATGAACGTATTCCTAACGGACTACAAATCAAGATCAAGCCACAAGCACCTGGCTCTTTATCCAAAACACTACTTCGCAGATGGGACCAAACCCTCTTCCATTGTTCAAAGCGGTTAGTGGTCCTCCTCAAACAACACTGCGAAGGACATCTCAAAACTCTCACTGGCGAGTTTAACACCATTTTGAATAGCTGCAAAAGAGATCTAACATCTGACAATTGTGATGCTATTAACACTCGTCTCAAGGATATAACTACTATACAATCCAACAACTTAAGTGAAAGACAAAAACGAAAATTCCGCAGGGATGGCATAGAATACACACACCCTTCCTTACCATCAGAGAGAAAGACTAAACGAATTAGACGCTTTAAACGTAGACCTCAAAAGACTGATTCACCCTCCAACATCGTGGTCAATCTTTCTCAACACCAATTAACGGACTCGGAAAAATCTCTTCTCTCTAGAGGACTTAACTTCTGTCCTCTACCTGCTCCTGTCAATGACACCAAATTGTCGGAAGACCTTGACAATTTTGCCAGAAGTCTACGTATTAAGGAATATTTCGCGTCGAAGGAGGATAACATAATAAGCGCGGATGGGGACTCAGAAATTTCAGAAGAAGAGAACAACTACAAATTTATTAAAAAGAGTTCTTGGATCCCTAGACCGAGCAAAAATGCTACCTTGGAATCTTTTATTGATAACTTTAAGTCGGACATTATTAAAAACACTAAAAATAACAATAAACCTTTTGACAATCTTACCAATGAAGAACGGACTGCACTGAAAAACTTACGATCTAACAACAATATCGTTATTAAACCTGCAGACAAGGGCAGTGCAGTGGTTGTCATGGATAAAACTGCCTATATTCAAGAGGCTGAACGACAACTTAGCGATGCAAGGTTCTACCAAAAACTAGACTCTGATCCTACTACATCTTTTAGCAGAGATATTACTAATAGTTTGGTAGAAATGCATGCCGATGGTTTCATCGATGACAAAACTCTTGAATATTTGAAACCAGAAAACCCAAAACCGGGCAGATTTTATCTATTACCTAAAATTCATAAGGCCAATAACCCAGGAAGACCTATAGTTTCAGCGAACGGTCATCCGACGGAAAAAATATCGGAATTTGTTGACTTCCATCTTCGTCAACATGTTGAAGACTTACCATCTCACATCAAAGATACAACCGATTATCTTAGAAAAATGCAGGCCTTAAACCCACTCCCCTCCGACACGACTCTTGTTTCCATGGATGTTATCTCCCTCTACACTAATATTCCACATGCAGATGGCATCGATGCATGCAAAGAAGTTTGGAATTCCAGACCAGTGAAATATCCACCTACTGAATGCCTGGTCAAAATGCTCACGCTGGTACTTAAGAAAAACAACTTCACTTTTGATGGAGATCATTATTTGCAAGTAAATGGAACTGCCATGGGCACCAAAATGGCTCCGTCATATGCCAACATATTTATGGGCAAATTAGAGAAACAACTCCTTGAAACTTCCATCGAAAAACCGCTTTCCTGGTTTAGATTTATAGATGATGTGGATATGAAATGGAATAAAAGCGACGAGGATTTAGACACTTTTATCACTCATGCCAACAACATACATCCAAGTATCAAATTTACTCATGAGAAGTCTAAATCCAAAATCGCCTTCCTCGATACTTCAAGTTCGCTCACAGAGGGCATCATATCTACAGATTTATATTCTAAGCCTACTGACACTCATCAATATTTGTCCCCTAAAAGTTGCCATCCTGCTCATCTTACCAAGAGCATTCCATACAGTCAGGCACTTAGAGTCAAGCGAATATGCTCCAACACAGAAACAACTAAAAGACAACTGCGTAAACTTGAAACTCGCTTGAAGAAAAGGGGCTACAAACACAGAAATATCAAAAAAAGCTTTCAGAAAGCGGAGTCAATTCCGAGGAGTGAACTATTGGAATACAAAGTTAAAAAGAAAAGCAAAAGGACTCCATGTGTTCTAACTTATCACCCATCTCTCAAAAACAGCTTTGGTGTCATTCGTGAGCATTGGAAATCAGTTGAAAAGAATTCCAAACTGTCCAAGATTTTCCCTGAGCCTCCAATGATAGCTTTTAGGCAACCTAGTAGTCTACGGAACCTACTAGTGCGGGCTGAAGTGTCTGATAATAGAAGTACTTCTGGAGAATGTCGTTCGTGTGGAGAAAAACGCTGCAAATGCTGTTTACAGATGCAGCATTCGTCAACATTTCACAGTAAGGCAACCGAAAATAACTATAAGATATTTTGCAATGTTACCTGCAAAAGTATGAATGTTATTTACATACTAGAATGTTCGGTTTGTGGCCTCCAATATGTTGGTGAATCAAAGCAGCCTTTCCACAAACGCCTCAATGGCCATAGGAGTGATATATCTAAGAAGCCACTTCTTCCAGTCTCTCAGCACTTCAGACAGTCAGATCACAAACTTGATGACTTTAACCGCATGAAAATTCTAGTGATTGAACAGAACATTCACTGGAGTGATGCACAGCGACAGGTTCGGGAAAGCTTTTGGATAAAGGAACTTAATGTACATCACCCAAACGGCATCAATAAGAAATACTAACAGTTTTGTTTTCACTTATTTTTATTGTTAATATACACAGTCACGTATATTTATTTATAGTGTTTTGTTTAAATTATGATATTCAGGATTAAAATCAATCGACCAAAACTTACCTGTATTATCACCTGATCTATTTTCACACCTTATACATTATGTATCAGTATTGTTAAAACTTGTGACACAAGAAGAAGGCCATTTGTTGAGCCGAAATATTTGTCAACACGATTTTATAACAACATTTTCGTTTAATAACACCTTATATCAGTACCGTTGTGCAAATCTTTAGACTGATATATATATATATATATATATATATATATACGAGTCTAAATTGAAAACTACTTTCAAGCCTATGATTGCGTTGGATAAAAACCGCAATTTTTATACGTGTGCATGTCAAACAAATTTCGTTGTAGAAGGGTCTAAAAAATCCAATCTTTCATTTGCGGCACAAGGTTATATTTCATTTGCGCCAAACATAAAAACTTCATTTGCGCTATTTAACAGCTAAATGCTCTACCGCGAATAAGATTTTTTTCCAGTGATTATCCCCCTTTAATAATAATTTAAAGAGTTAAAGTTCATACTCATTTCTTATAAAAAAAAACAACTAAAGTCTCTAAGGTTAGAAATTATATAGTTTGAGATAAAAAGAACCATTGTCAATCAAGAGACAAACAGAGCTGTAATTTAGGATGAACACACATATGGGTTATCATGTCTTCTGAAAAATGGAGATATATGTTTAGGTGTTCTAAAAGTATATAACTTTTCTCATTCGAACTGCTTTACATTTAGTTTAAACATATTTATTTATAGTGGATTGGGAAACAAGTTTTGCAACTTATATTGATCCTTTTCCACTTGGCGGGTTCGAGAGCTGCCTTGTAGCGGCATTAGCCTACTCTTTTTCGAAATCTACAAGGGTGTCTTTAACGTGCAAGAGATATGGCTCTCTCTTAAGGATGTACTTAGGTGAGGTTAGCTGAAAATTAATAAATTAAGAACTTAAAATTGATACTATCAGTTGGTAGAGCATCAATTAAGGATAAACATAAGCTAAAAATATTGATAGGTCATGGACCTCCTTTTCGAGATATTTGAGATTTGAAATATGGCTGGAAAAGGCTGACTCGGACTTTTACCTTATATTTGCAGGCCTCAAAACAAAAGAAAGAAAATAAAAAATCTTCTAAAAATTTGGTAAATGACCTTTCATAAGGAATTAAGTCTTATGTGAAAAAATAAATGGGCGTATGGGGCAATATATTTTACATTGTATTGTATGGAAAAACACCAAGGAGTCCGAACATTTGACACAAATTCCAAAACCTCACCTAAGTACATCCTTAACACGGGTCAGCCATTTATCGTCCCCTTCCGTCGGACTGTCATCGTTTCCCCAAGACTATACTCGCAAATGGTGTCGAGGGAGAGCCGAAAATTGAGTTCCTGAAATTTTCATCCCTAACGGGAATCGAACCAGGAACCTTTACATTTGTCATTTCAGGGCCTTTCATATGACTATACCGTATGAACTTTGCTCATTGTTGAAGGCCATACGATGACCTATGATTGTTAATTGTAAATGTCTCATTATTTTTGGCAATCATATCACATATTTGCTTTTTTATTGATTTCAATAAATTAAGTTGTGTGTGGGTTTTTTTTCGAGTAAACACGTCATATTCTTCGATTGTCCTCTTTGTTAATCCCTTAAAATGTAGACGTATGATCCCGAACCCGAAGTTGTGACATCGCAACTAAGCGTGAATTCTTTGGAAAAGCGACGGTTCTATGAAAACCTTTTGTCAATTTCAAGTTCTGTTTCGACATCATTGTAATATATGTCACTGGACGTTAAAATTCAATCCTTTATTTCGTCTTCGTCAAATAGTGCTGTTGGTTTCTTTTTATTATTATTACATACTAGTATACATGAATACACCACAAGTTATTCCTATATAATCTCATTTAGATATTTTGTAGTTAAAACATATCATATTGTTTAAAACAAATGGATTAGATATTTAGTTAAAACATATCATATTGTTTAAAACAAATGGATTAGATATTTAGTGCATGCAAAGTGAAATTTAAAGATGAAAATCGTATTAGTTCGATAATGCTTCAAACTAAATATAAACTGACAATACATGTATAACTGCCGTATTCCGAATCCCCGACATTCATTTGTGTAAATGAAGAAAAGATAACAATAATTGGTATATGTGTGAATCTACGTCTCAATCACGCTTCATAAAGATATTATACAATTACTGTCTTTTGATGAGGTAAATATGCGGTTTTATTGACTTTTGAAAAACTGATATTCACTGAGGCCGACGGCCGAAGTGAATATCAGTTTTTCAAAAGTCAATTAAACCCCATATTTACCGAAACAAAAGACAGTAATTGTTTTATTCCATATTCCGAGAAAAGAAAATGATTTAATGACAAACATATTATACCAAAACAAAGTTTACATGAAACGTTTTAACGTAACGTTGCAGGTAAAAGCATGTGACATTAAGCGCGGTGAATAACACTTTCTCAGGTGAATATGCTTTTTTATTCAAAATCCAATTCGTATAGAGAAACCTACTAAAATAATACCAATATGGAATAATACAGAATATTCAAGATTTACAACTTTTCTTGAATATGATTGTCAATGGAATAAACCATGCAGCAGATTTCAAAATAATCCAATTAATTTGTGTGTGAATTATAACAACTGAAACCGTAATTAAGAAACCGGCGGTAAAAATTAAATCTTTAAGACGAATTAAAATCCAAACTAATTATAATATAAAAAGAAAACCTTTAATCCTTAGGCAGGGGGGGGCTATGAATTTTGTTTTGAATAAAAAAAATATTTCCAGTTTTTGGCCCTGAAAACAGCTGCCACGTTATATAATGCTAAAATTGATTTCGACTTGTCACCAAAATTTGTCCTAAAAAAATCTAAAGCCCACGCATCCCCACCCCATTCCAAGAAATAAAAATGAAATAAATAGCTGCTGCCTAATTCATTTGAAAGGGTCTTCCCGAATCGACTTGACGTACACAGAAATATTCGCCACTGGTCTTTACTCAAACAGAGTCACGCATTAAAGCATGAGTAAAAAAAGTGTGAGGTAAATGATATGTTTGTCTAGTATCTCAGATCCGTTAAATAACACTTAAAATTTAAAAAAAAACGTCACCCTATTTCTGTACCAAATACTCCTATATTGGAGAAAAGATACCATTTGAAACAAACAGAAAAGATAAAAAATGTAGTGATGCTTAATATCTCAATCCTTTTTTTGGCTGTAAGCACGCTCCAGCAGTTAACGTTTTCTAATGCGTAATCGAGACATCTCTAGTATGTTCAAACTACTGCATATTACAAAAATGGCTTTCATTAGGTAGCAACCACTTAACTTAAAAAAAAGGGAGGGAGTTATTTTCGCGCCTACGTTTTCATTCCGTTTTGTTTTCCGATGCTGGTGATCAAATACTTTTTTCAATATTTAACTTTATAATGTATGGGGAAACTATTGATTCAGTATATTTTTTTATCATCTGTATAACCAGATTTTTTTTTATCAAATTCGGGATCGGAATATTTCCATCCCCCTTTTGAAGTCAAATGGTCGTTCCCTTAATACTATACTAGAAAAATTGTCCGACAACTTTGAATTCAGTTCTACGTAATGAACATTTAAATGACACATAGTTTACAAGTATGAACAAATCTTATTTACAGTTAATTAAACAAGGTGTATAGATGCAGCGTTTTACGTTTCCGCAAATTGGCATTACTTTTCAGGGAAAAAGAAAAGATGTTTCCGGAAAAAAAAGTTTACGTTTCCGCAAATAAATATCTTACTTTTCCAAGAAAAAAATAACTATTCCGCAAAAAAATAATTATTACTTTTCCGCAAATGATTAAGGAATAACTGTTGATCGGAAGCAAGCCATAATAAAAAAAAACCAATATTTTTTAAGTTAAAGCTCATTAAAACATGCAAGTAAAAGTCAACAATTTCATTAAAATGGATGAAAACGTCGTACAAAGAAACGTGTTGGCCATTTACCAAAATCCAGAGTCAACTAGTTATATTTAATATATTGAAGAAATAAGATCAGAACCTTTTCATTATTAAAAAAAATAAAATGAAATATTTATCTAATATAATTATATTTAAATATATATAATTTACCAGATAAATTTCCGGAAAAGTAATAAATACAAATTACGGAAACGTATACTTAAAATTTGCAAAAACGTAGTATTGATACTTTGAAAAATTAGCGGAAATGCAATACGCCCTATAGATGTGAACAAATTTAATGTGAAACCAGTGTCCATTACATTAACCTAATTGCAAACATGTTTACTTAACACGGCGTTTGGTGTGAGCACGGCCTTAAACACTTTACATCGTATATCGGGGGCACTGCCGAAAATAATCTTTAAAAAAGATGTAACCTTTAGAACTTGTATTTCAGATAATTTGACAACATGACAAGAAATTATACAATAAACATTGGTCACGCACGATAGATTCTGATATAAGACACGTACCGTTACAATACCCAGTTTACACGCATCAGCGCACACAGGTTTGTCGAATAGGCCAGTTGATTGGAGGAAAGTTACAAAAAACCACGCCTACCTTTAACTATTATCCAATCAAACGCCTTTAACATAAACATAAATAATACATGGGTTTTGAAAAAAGTTGAGACTCTTAATTCTAACTTAAAGGTATAGATTAATGCTCGTAATGCATTTTCGCAATAAATTTTTTACATACTTTCACCTATCTAGTGAGGAAAAAAATACAAATTTTAAAATATTGGAAATTACAACTATTTCGAATTATAATGCACAGAAAGGACGTATAATATTTATCCGTCCTTGTGAACAGTTTGTGATAAATGGTTGTCAAAACGTATTAAACAAAACCCAAAAGACCAGTTTCAAGAAATATTCTTTGCTTTTATTGCAAAATCGCATAAAACATAATGTTATCGTATTTTCAAAAAGAATTACCAATTTGAAAAACTATTTTTCCTTTTTACCTTTCTAAATTCATATATTACACAGATATAGATGTGGTAGTTGACGATTGAGTCTAAAAGGACTCAGGATTTACACAGATAAGACAGAATATGTCGTCTCTGTGACACAAACAAAATTGATGACGAGTACCATTACATTATAAATTGTAGAACATTTAAACTATAGGAAAAGAAGGAAATGTTTAAGGAACTACTATTAGTCAAACCCTTATATCTTTAAAGCTGATAAACAGTTAAACTCATCAAATATTGTAATATTAGAAAAACTATGCAAAAGTTATAAATGTGAAAGTCAGTCCTCCAAGTTAATCTAACTGTATCGTTTACACATGCATGTAATAATTTTACCTCATAGTTATGTGTATGTATGTTCTTGATAACTAGTAATTGAAGTTTTATGAAAAATAAAGTATTCGTATTCCTTTAAAACCATAAATTACAGTACACCTAGACAGCCTACGAGTAAAGTACAAGTGAATATATCACAAAGATTATATCTAATCGGATCCTCATCCGTACACGTCCTTGTAAATGCAAAACTCTGGATTTTCTTTGATAATTACCTGAGAGGTTATAAAAGATCTAGAAAAGACTTCCAAAGGTGTTTGCCAAAAATGAATTGAAATTATAGATTTTTGTGTAGACGAGTTACAACATTGCATAAGCATGATTAGGAAATTTGAACAAAAAATATATACATATAAGTGCACATATTTCTAGTGGCGAAAAACGCATATCGAGTTACGTAGACGAAAAAGAATAAGTACATTCATAATAATTATGATGTAAATTCACGAAATTATAAGGTAATAATTAGAAAACAATCTAAAACACGATTCGTCATTCCCCATGTATATAGATTAAAACAGAATTATAATTTTGATTCTTAAATTAAATTCTGAAATTCAAAAGACATGTTTCTGATACTTGACAGTTCAGCGAACACTATTACATGAAATGCACGAGGATATTGACCGAAGACAAAGGTGAAAGATTCAAATTACAAAATCAGCCGCTGATTCGTGTAGAATTTCTATCAATCATTTAACGATATAAAAAGACTTTTGAGTGTAAAAGTATGATAGAAATACTTTTAATGTGTTGAAATGTCTGTTAAATTGTTTCAGTTATTGGTTACTAGTGATTGTCAGTCCATTTCGATATATCATAGCACTTTTACAAATTCTGAAACAAAATAAAAGAAAAAACTAATATTCCCATGGGAAAAAAATATATCTTCCCATGAGAAGAAATTTGTCCCGCACAGTGTTCAACTCCCACAAAAGGGAGTCTAACCAACAAAGAAATGCTTACTCATCTGTAGATTGATTTTTATATATGAAACGATGTGTATTGATTTTACTTGGTTCAATGTTCAGTGGCAAGTATTTTATATATACGTAGGTCCTGAGACAGAAAATCAAATTATTCATTCACTAATGGTCTTCTAAATAGCGATTGCGGGATGACGGACAGGAAGACTTCAAACGTAACAGTGTGAACTAGCTGTCAGAAACTTAAGTACTCTCAGATCCTTTCTTGCAAGTGTCGTTTTGTTAATTGTTCTGGTAAACAAGTGATTCTTTCATTGTTGAATACCCTCTAGCGACAATAAAGATGAACAGGAATAAAAACGCTGACCATCGATAATTTGTATTTTTGTTAAGCTCTGACTTTGATATCTTCTAAACTATATTTTTTCGCACAATGTCTGGATATTAATTGGTGGACATGCATCATTGCGAAACCAGACATTTACAAATGAAAATTAATATAATTAACACTTAGACTATAGCCATTTAGTAGAAAAGTAAATGAACAAAAGACAAGTAATTCAGAAACATGCATAGATCACGCAAAATTATGTACATGTAGGGGCGACACCGGAGTAATGGGAGTTTGCTTCTTGCAAGACATTCGCCGTGAAAACAATTTGATATGAAGACAAGCCTTTGTTTCAACTTTGTTTTAAAATTTCAAACATGGGACTTTTTCTTCATCTTTTTGAAACCCTGGTTTTGTATTACCACTGACCAGTTCAGTAAAGAAACAGCTGCTTCATGTTTGCATAAATGTGTTTGTAACCAATCTTACATGCCATTATTTCCTTATCTTTTATTCCGTGTCTATAGGTAGTCTTGATCGGGGACGCAAGATTTATTTTGTCTGTTGGTTGCTTGGCTAGCGTAAGCTAATCGATTTACCTCACATTTTGAAGTTGGATATATATAGAGATTGTTTTTATATAAATGCCGTACCTTTGTACTTTGGTTTCCTGTCGGATTTTTTCTCAATTTTAAATTTGGAAGTTTTATCATTTGTTTTGCATTATTATTATTTTTGACTTGCAAATGAACGATAAATAAATCTAGTCCCATGTGTGCTAGCGAAATGTCTTTAGTGTAATCTCGGAGTGTAATTTTCATTTCAACTTTTACGTTTGCATCAGGAAGACCTAAACACGAAAACTTTCTTTTTTTTAAGAATGACCTTCGTTACTTCAAACAAAAATCGCTTTTATCTTTTGTTGGGTTTTTTTGCAGTAAAAGACCGGTTTATTAAAAAAAATAATTTCTTACAATCGAATGAACGAAGTATAAGCTTCGGGTAGGTCAAGGATTATAACATATATTTCGTAATTCTGAAAAAAATCGAAAATTTACGGAAGTGAATGGTCAAATTGAAGCTTAATACCTACCAAAAAATCTCTATGAGCGAAAAGACTTTCATTTTAGTAATCTCTGGTGTATTTATGATGGCTTGGTTTGAAGCGAGAACAGACGAACTATGCTTACTAGTGCTGCATAAAAACTGAGGATATGGTTTTTCCTTTATGAATCTATATTACAAAGTTGACTCAAATAAGGATAATTTTTGTCTCATAGAAAAATCGGTAGTTTTAACCGATAATCTATTTTTCGATTGTTATCGGATATAATAGTTATTTTGAAAAATACAAACCGGATAATTATTTATTAGAGTTTTGTATGCACCATAAATCATATATAATAGTTATTTTGAAAAATACAAACCGGATAATTATTTATTAGAGTTTCGTTTGAATTATAAATCAAGCTCCGGCAACTTTTGACTTGTTCTAATATAAATAGTAATGATTTTCATTGGAGAAAAAGATAGACATTTTTGTCGTTAATGTGTAATTTTTCTAAAAAATCTGTTTGTTTAATCGGACATCGTAGAGTCTTAATTTGATTTCTGTTAGCCGAACTGGACTTCATATTGTGTATTGAATTGAAACATGAACGCGGACCTCGATGAGAACACCTGGATTGAAAGTTTGCAAACGTTCCGACCAATGAAACTCATTTTAATATGTAACGAGAACTTCAACGAGAGCACCTAGATGAAATATTTTATCTTAACTACAATCAGTTTTAAGTTAAAAATTTCCGCTCAAATATGAAATAAAATTATATGAAAGCAACAATGCAGAATGTTTCTTTTCCATTTTTTTTAACAATGTTTTTGTTCATTTCAATTTTGTAAGTAGACTTATATGAAATGTCCAAAACGTAAATATATGTTTTCTTTTAAAATATTAAAAAACTTTAGACTATGCCGACAAATAGCCAGTCAAGGTCGTTAAACTTTAATCAACTCACCCATCGTTATCGCAGACTAAAATTTATTTCATATATACAGAATACATGTTCATGTATTACAAGTACGTCAGGGTGTATGACAGCACAATAATCTTTTACAGAATCGTAAGACCAATTTTTGTTTGATATTTGCTTCTCTTCCACAATTAAGGCTCGATTTGGCCAGTGACCGGTATTACAATTTAACACAGTTTTAAAAGTTCAGTGGGCTGCTACTTCATTTAGAATTTTGAGCATGACTTTCTGTTTATCATATTCAACATACGTCAACATTATCTTCGTCAATTTTATTATTCAACAAAACCTTGTTTTTCATTACAAGCTTTTCCATATATCAATATACAGCAAGATAATGAATATTTGTTGCTTACCGGAAATATAAGATACATCGATTTAAATTATGTACACAATAAATAATTTCTGTGTAGTTTTCCGTGTCTACATTTGATTTACGAGTACAATATAGTAAAACAGAAAAAAGAGAAACGGTAAATATACAGGAATACATAAAGTTTCGTAAATAGTTGCAAAGGACCACACGTAACTTACATGCCACGAGTTTTCATAGAACTTGGCAATTTTTGAAACGCATGTGTATATGCGATAAAGATCTAGTGCACTTGAGCAAATTAGAATCATGTTATATATCTAACTATTTTATTTTCAACAGATTCAAAAGTTTTGCATTTTTAAACCGCGCGTGCATATATATTTTAATGTTTTTATTTAAAGGCCTTATATAGGTACATGTCCCGTGTATTATACGTTCGTTTGTTTAAATTGTGGAGCATCTGACTTTACTAAGACTATACGCATTTAAAGTTTGAAACAAAAAAACGATATATACATCGAGGTCGTTTTGCTTCGGTGATTTACCTGTAAAAATCCCGGGTCCTATCCATGTTTAAAACGAATTAATGCATGTTTGAAATAGTTTAACGGGGGCGTGGCCTATTAGTTTAACGCAACTAACCAGCAACTTGATTTCAATTGATTCACCGCAGAGAAATCTATTTGACTGGCGTTAAAATGAATTGATATGAATTGAAATGAATTAAATATAATATTTAATTTTTGTCAATCTTTATCAAATAACGATCAATCTCATTTAAATAGCGTTAACACGTTTTTGTCCGATCAAGTTAAATTCGGGTTACTAGTGGTAATTCTTCATTCCGACAACTTTTTAACACAGACACGATTATGTTTTTTTTCATACAAAAATTGCGTACCTTGCACATAAATATCAAATTTGGTAAATCGGAACAAACTCGGAATGGTCATATAAAAAACCTAGAATGTTAGAAGCTTTTATGTTAACTTCTCTAGATGTACTTTGTTTTACATGTAAACGTCGTTAGGTTACTGTTTTGTTGGTGTTTATCAGAAATCTAATTATCATATTCATGTAAAAATGTAAGTGCCGTACACATTCAAAATACGTCAGTGCAATTTGCCATATCCATATATAGGCACGTTATGTGCCTATTGCTAAAGATACATTGAATTTTGAGGACATGTCCAGAATGATTGATGAGTTTCGTACTTTCTTAATGATTTGTAAAATATCGATATAATTAAGAACCTACGAAAGTCTATACATATAGAAAATTAAGGAAAAAAGTATTATATTATAATTTGATTGGCTCATCTTTCTGTCGAGTATCCAGATTCTGTATCGTTTCTTTGCAGTCATTTTTGTGTATTTGTTGTTGTTAGATTGCTGTATAGTTGACGGTCTTTTCATTCTCATATTTTATCCAATTCTGGAACATGTTTATTATATAAAAACAATTTTCATTTTTTTTCTCGGAAAATTAACCTATCAAAACGATTGTCACTCTCTCCATCGGCTCAAAGAGGAATAACTCTAATAAACGTTTCCAGTTCGCGGAAACCGCGACGTCATAAACCGCTGACGGCATAGTACTGTTGCGCTTGTATATGCGCATAAACAATAGAGGGATTTGTCTTTAATTGACTGATTTGATCCACATATACTCATTCGGATACAGGTAAAACGATATATTGTTAACCTATAATATGAAATAAAAAAAAATAAAAACTATTGCACGAGTTCGTGATCTATTTATATCTATATTTTTGTTTAAACGGGTAATATAACCGTCGGCAGTCTTTTTAGTTCACTTCGAAGGTTAATTAGATGGCGTCCAGAGTAAAATACACACAACACACTGATCCATATAATCGAGCCCATATATTGTAAATTATTTATTTTAAACTTTTCATAATTTGAATATACATTATATTATGGTTTAGATCAAATTTGAAAATTTTATTCAAATTGGGGAACATTAATTTGATAGTTAATGCCTGATTAAAGTTAAATGGTATACACTAATACGGGTACATGTATTTCCCATTGTAGTCGTCCTTTGAAGCGTAGACATTACAATTTCATTTTTGATGATAGATTTAATTTAACAATATCAAAATAAGAAGATGCTATATATAATTGCCAATGAGACAACTATCCACCAAACATTAAATAATGAAGTGGATATATATAAGAAATTATAGACAGCCGTTGTTTACAAAATTTTGAATTTTTGAAATACTAAGGCTTTTCACCTCAGGCATAGATTACCTTAGCTGTATTTGACAAAACATTTAGGAATTTGGTCCTCAATGCTCCTCAACTTCGTACTTTATTTGGCCTTTTAAACTTTTTTTGGATTCGAGCGTCACTGGTGGGTCTTCTGTAGACGAAACGTGCGTCTTGCTTATATACAAAATTTAGTCCTGGTATCTATGATGAGTTTATATACAGGTTAAGTAGATCAGTAGTCTATATTTTACTTAGGACGTCAGCATATTCAAAGTCAACGTAAGTTCTCGTGTTGTTCTATTTGAAAAAAACTCCAAGCATTGTGATACATTGATACATACAGAATAATTTATAATACAAGTATTAACATTACATTTTTCAATAACTTACAGTCTAAAGTTAAAAAGTTAGATATGCTCGTTGTATGTGTATATATATGATAATTGTCTACTAAATCACATAATCTTTTATAACTCTAGAATAGATTACATAAATAAGTCGAAAAAGTTAATGATGGAATCAACCTTCTCATCATACCACATGAATTACTACCAATAATATGATATAGAACATAAAAAGGTACCAGAAGAGACCACCCGAGATCATTAAAAGATAAGGGTGAGATTTTTACAAAATGGTTGAGAAGCAACAACGAATTACGGTAAGTGGAGGAAATTACTGTGAAGGAGCTAGATAAATGTTTGGATCATTTCTTTATGGCAGTGAAAAAAGACAACGAGTCAAACTATGAACCATAAACTATCAGCTCAAGGCTGAGCAGCATTTTAATATATCTAAATTAGGAATGTGGCATTAATATTATGAGTGACAACGAATTATACAAGGTAAGAGTTGTGATGTCTGCAAATCTTCAACAACTAAAATTCATGGGAATGGGACTAAAACAACAGAAGAAGAAAGGCAGACTCCTTCACAACTCTAGAAGTTGATGTACCTTTATGAAAAAGAGTTGCCTGATGGAGGTAACAAATCTTTTTTTTTGGAGGGGAAAAGGGGGGGGGGGGCTTTTAAGGCAGATAATGGATGACGGCGTCTGGTTTTCAGGAGAAATGTGTGATGAAGAGGGTATTCATGGTAGAAAAAACTAATCACAGTGTCAGAAAGACTACGATCACTGCCCTGGTTTATGAGGACATCCCTGATACACGCATAATGCAGTCGAGTTGACACAAAAACGGTCTTTCTACAAATTCCTACAGCTCCGCATCAATTAAACAACATAATGAAGTGTCTAACTTCTTTTAAGTAAATTGGTACAGGGAAATTAACTTCTGAAAGAAAACCGAAGGACTTTGGACGTTAACAACAATGATATACCCTCAAATGATGATGTCAAACTTTTGACTGCTTCACAAGAAGCTGAACATTCTTATGGTTTGAAAGACATGAATGAGATGCCAGATATTATCAATGACAACTATAAAAGAAAAACAATGTATGTATTTTCGGTGCAACCATCACAGGAAATATGACAAAAAAAAATTCCATAAAAGAACAACGTAATTGTTGTGATACATATATGTCACATGATAAAGCAAATGCTTGTTACAAATCTATATCAATAAAAACAATTAAAGTTAAGAAATTAGTATTTAACTTTAAAATATTATCTTAAAATTTTAATAGCTCTTGTCTGTATTTCGTCTGCTGAAGTATATGATAAAAAAATTAATTACATGTCATTTTTCATATAAGACCCTTTATCGGTCCTCGGTCATGAAATCATCCCTCGAACATGTGCTAGTTATGACCTAGGGTCGATAACGGGTATGATGTGAAAAATGCCATGTAATAAAATATACTTATTGTTTGAAATTAACTTCATATTTCAATAAATCATAATTTGGATTCCGTCATATATGAAAATAATCACTTTATCAACACTGATGACTGGCTCAGCAAGTAAACGTTGCTACCCCCATCTTTGATACCGTTTAATATATTGTATTATTCAGTTCGTAGTTAAAACCTAACAATAACCCATTAGAAAGCAAGTTTGTATGTAAAAATATTCTCCTGATCGAGCTGTGTCTTGTTGATAGTATCCTAACTAACCGGCGTTCACTACTTCAAATTGCAAGGCAGAATCTAACAGATGAGCAATGTCTTTATTAATATAATATATAGTTTTAGGAAGATGTGGTATGAGTGCTAATTAAAAAACTCACCGTCCAATTAACAACTTATAAAAGTAAACCATTATAGGTCAAGGTACGGCCTTCAACACGGGAAAACCAACGGCATAATCTATATAAAAACGAGAATCACTTATGAACCACACAAACAGACGACAACCACTGAACAACAGATTCCTGACTTACGACAGTGCAAACAATGGCAGCAGGATTAAACGTTTTAATGGTACCAAACCTCCTCCCTTTTTCTGAAGCAATAGTATAACATCCCAACATAGGAAGACACACTATGAAATATCAATTGGAATGACTTAACTCAACTAAAAACGCAGTAACATAAACATGACAAATATACAAACTGATTCTTATTATATAAAAAGTTTTTGTATAATGCTAAACTTATTTAGAATACTATTAAACTAAATGACCAATTGTTACAAAGATTGCCCTGCCCTTCATATATACATATATACAATATGTTACATTTGCTTTAGTAAACAGACATAAAGTGATTCGTCAAAATATAACATTCAGTAAATATGCCATTTATCTATCTTATGTCTACCATCTTCAATGCGAATGGTTAAGCTGTTGATGCGACCATTCTTGTCCAAAAATAGGTCGCTTAATTTGAAAGTTATACAAGCTTGGAGGATCACTATTGGTTGAAGATCTGTCTTCTTCATACGATTTCCGCACTTGATAGCGGTTTAATCCACCTTTTCTTTGTTTGGATATTTTAACCATTGCTACTGCAACCACAGCGACAACGATTGCTAAACAGACAACTGAAATGGTTACAGAAATTGCAATCGTAAAATTACTAGTACCAGTCGGCTCATTTGTATCGGAAGATTTTAGCGTGGATGATGATTTTCTTGTCGTGGATCCATCTATTGCCTCAGATGTATGCGTGTTATCCACGATACTGTCTTGCGTTGATTTTATGTCAATAGATGATGTAGTTTTCACTGATACAAACTGAGAATGGGGTATATTTGAAGATGTTTGTAAAAGAGAGGATTCTGAAGTTTGAGATATTTCCTGTTGGTTATGAGAAGTGGAAGTTTTTGCTGCAGTTGTTGGTGTACTCGTTCTTGGTCTTGTTGTATTTGCTGACGGATTTGTTGATGACTGAGCTGACGATAGGGTCTGCTGTGAAGATCTTTGTGTCGTAGGCATAGCTGTCGATGATGGTCTTGTTGTTCTGATTGATGTATATACCTTAGAGCTTGATTGTACGATTTCGTCACTTGTTTTTGTTTTTGTTGTATCCTCTAAATGTGATGATGTCATTGTAACAGACGCAGTTGACATCTTTGAATTTGAAGCAGACGTTGAAGATAATGATTGTGCTGTAAATATAAATATCATAATTAACATCAATAAATTGCGAAACTAAGAGAAAAAAGTACAATCACAAAAACACTGAACTCCGAGGAAAATTCAAAACGGAAAGTCCCTTATCAAATGGCAAAATCAAAAGCTCAATCACATCGAACGAATGGACAATAACTGTCATTATTCCTAACATGGCACGTATGTAGAAAATGTAGGATTGAACCGGGTCTTATAGCTAGCTAAACCTCATCCTTGTATGAAAGTTGCATGCAATTCAATTATATTGACAACGATGCGTGCACAAAACAAACATACATAATAGGTAAAAATGTCAAAAATAGGGATACAGCAGTCAATATTGTATTATAATCTTAACCACTATAAAAAAACAAACAAATGTGTAACAAAGAAGCACAAAAAGGCATATATCAAATTTAACCACCTCATTTAATGCTTTTTTATTACACGACTTTATTTATCATGTTGAATTCACCCATAAAAAATAGCGCGATTTTAAGTACTGGGACCTAATCATTACCCTGACAGGCTAATTGTTTACCTTTACGAATGAAAAAAGCATCAACGAAGCAGCAACTTCAAATGATATAGATGGTATCATTTATTTACGATAAGAACTATATTCTTCAATTGAAATTCTTTGGTCGAAAATGATTTTTGCTTGCTTTCAAAAAGACCGTTTTAGGATTAATGTTACCGAACTCCAATAACAGCGTTTGATATTACTTGTGGATGGCCGAGTGTAAAGGTATTCTTCGATATTCTCTGAAACAACATACTATAAACAATACAAATAAAGCAATCGAAGACATGCAAACTATATTTCGGTCCATAAACCAACAAAAAAAATAACAACTAAACAGAGGGATAAATCCAAGACATGGATTGATATTTAGAAAATATCATGAGGCATAAAAGTTGAACTTGAAAAGGTGATGCATTATAGGAGTTATTTGCCTGAAATGATTGTCAAATCATAAAGTCCCGCTGATTATACAGAAACTTTTATAACTCAACAACATATATTACAAGCATAACCTATCAGTAATAGAATATCTGCAAGAAAGAAGTTAAAGATACCATAGGGAAATAAAACAACAGTAAGAAGAGACAAGACAACGAAAAAATAAACATTATTCTAAAAAAACAGTTCTCATCAACTGAATATTGAATTATATGAGTCAAACCAAATACCAGAAGTTAACTCGTGTACTCCGGCAGGGAAGTGTTAGCAGTCTAAGCTTCACTTTTGACAACCGACGTACTTGTATATATATTTCATTTCTTAGTTGTTTTATTTATTTCTATGATTGTATGTGATTTTATTTTGTATGTATTTACCACTTGTTTCACATGTTAATGTGACGGAGTGTTTTGAATAAAGCATAGTGCATTGTATTGTACTGTATCAGTCGTATATCTAATATATATAAGACTGTTGGTTTTCCCGTTTGAATGGTTTTACACTAGTAATTTTGGGGCCCTTTATAGCTTGTTGTTCGGTGTGAGCCAAGGCTCCGTGTTGAAGGCCGTACATTGACCTATAATGGTTTACTTTTACAAATTGTTATTTGGATGGAGAGTTGTCTCATTGGCACTCACACCACATCTTCCTATATATACTTTTAAAATGAACTGGAAGGTCGTATATAGCATATATTAAATAATACTCAGAGAATATGAAATATATTTCTATTTATATATAAAGAGAAATTAAAGAAATAACTGGTCGAGTAACGCATGCTATAGCTTAAAGTTATCAGTCGGTTTTTCTGATAAACTAAAAACGAGTAAACCATAATATACGTGTGGATTTCTTGTTCATTTTGTTTCAAAGCTCTATTTAAAATAACGATATCAGTAACATTATATTAGAGAAAACTTAATAGTCAGCAACTAGAATTTTAATCAAAACCAGTTTAAGTGCAGTATTTATAGACTCGAACGGTATATCAAAATCGCGTAAAGAAAAATGATATAGTTTGAGACTAAACATATATGCCTTATACTATTTTTTTTTAACAAGGTTAACATGATTAAAGGGAAAATTATTGTTATTTTAAAAGAATAGCCAAAATCATCAGAACAAGTAATTACAATATGATTTACCTGCTAAACAAGACCCTTCATGTTCTGTCCATGTTCCATTATCTGTACAAGTAATTTCAATTTCGTCACCGTTAAACCCATTTTTACATCTAAGTGTTGCTCGCCTTCCATTTGATCCTTCGTTTGGCACCCAAAGTCCATGTGCAACTGGTGACGGTCCTCCACAGTCCGGAACTTCAATATTAATTTATATTTTATCATGTTTATATCATCTTATATGATTTAACATTTTTAAAAATATAACAAACAAAAAAAACCCCAGCATATTCAACTGACGAAAAGACCTTAATAACAAAAACAATTATATTATCCGTTTTAAAACAATTAGGACGGCGTTATTCATATGTTAATTCATCCCAAGTTCAGCTCATTGGGTAACGGTCACAAAATTTACACAAAAAATTATGTAAATCTTGTAATTTTTCCTTTTTCAATTACATCAAGTGAATTTTAAAAAAAGGGAAATCAAATTGCCACGCAGTGGTCTGAAAAGGATTTAACGAAAAAAACTAAGCCGCCAAAATAAATTAGTTTCCAGCATGTGTAAGACTATACCGGACAAAATATAAATTTAAGCAGAAGTAAACATTATTAAAGAGGCAAATTGTCTAAAACTTGAAACTTCTAAAAAAATAATCTCTTAAAAAATAATGAACTGACTTGACTTACAAGCAATGCAAGATATGTTGACACTTGACCAGTTTCCAGAGGATAAGCATTTAAGGTTGACATCAACTGGATAATATCCATTAGTACAATTTAGAGATGCAATCGAACCTTCTGTGTATCCGTTTGCATACCATGCACCATAACTAGTATTAGGTGCAAATCCACATATAACAACTAAAATATAAAAAAGTGAAAAGGGGCAGGTATGACATAATTTTCGAAATTTGTAATAAAATTTGAACTGTTGGGAGGGAATTGCAATCTGGGTACTAGTTTAATGAGCCAATGTGTGCAATAAAAATAAGTAGAAAAGTACTATCTAAGAGGTTAAACTAGCTTTAAAACCAGGTTAAATCCACAATAATCTTCGCAAGAAAATGCCAGTACCAAGTTAGCTATATTACAGTTGATATTGCCACTTGTTTGAAGTGTTTAATCTTTTTGTCTTTACCAATTTGATAAGGGAAGTTTCATTTTGAATCTCATTGACGTTCTGTATTTGAGTTATATTACTTTTAATCCTAATCATGCAAAAACTACAGCACTGGCTCGTGGTAGAATAATATCTCATTCAACGTAGTCTGCTACTAGGGGTTAGTAAAAACATATATATTCAAACAAAGATGCACGGTTAATGTAAATAGAAAGCTTTTTTACTATGCGTTGTACATAATTTAGTGAATGTGTTTGTGCTTACCTTGAGCAGTGAGACCTAAAATAACATTAAAGCTATCTGACCAATCAGCTGACATTTGACCAAATTGTTCGTTGCCTGTAGCCAAATAATCGTAGATACATTCCGAATTAGATCCACATGTATCTGTTATACTTGTGGAAATATTCTCGGGAATTTCAAAGTTGGGGATGAAGTTTTCATTCTGATATGAAGCGTAAGTCTTTCCTCCTTCGTATGTAAATAAAGATTCGCTTTCTTTTATTCTCCCTAAACATATTAATGAAAAATGACATATATATACTAGTAAACTGTGGAAAATATGAAAAGTATAACTTGTAGCAGTAAATTTGGAATAGCTGTAAATCATAGTGTGTTAATAATATACTTACTTCCTATGAGCGACAACGAAACAATTTCTAATATATATAACCCAGGATTAAAATCTTGTATGACAGACAATCGTATCGTCTACAAAAAATTCACCAGTAACGCTCGAATAAAAGTTAATACAAAAAAATAATTAAATTACGAATTAAGCAGCATTTAGAACAAACAAGTCTTAAATGATTTGCCAAATACCTTTAAGTTAATAATTCCTAGGGTAGAACATCCCGAGTAATTTTTGAAAAATCGAAGTTCATGTCGTCACAATCAATATATTATATATTCTGGTACCTCTCATGCATTATAGTTATATTCTTCAGAAAAATGCAATTATGCTGCTGCTATTTGAAAAGTAAACAACACTCACATGATAATCCAAATGTGTGATGAATATCAGATGCAGATGCATTTGCATTTATCAAATCATTATTGTTGGAAACAAGATCATTGCCTTTGATTCCGTCATTATCTCCAAAAAGACCAGTGAGATTGCCTAGAAAACATACAAATGCAAAATGAAAAAAAAAAGAATACTATATTCGTATAAATTTCAACATATATAACCCTATTTAGTTATGGGCTTCTTAAAAAGTTAAGATGCCAAATTATCAAAACTGGAAAAAATGATATGTTTTATTCCATCCAAGTGCTCCGGAAGAGTAACTCATTTGCGTGACAGATTGCTTTTATTGATTTGATATAAGAGTTATTTTTGATATGTAGATATAACAGTTTTTAGCATACGGACACTCTGCCGTTTAAACAGATGTTTTTTTGCTTAAAGAAAGAGACAATTGACAGTTATATCTTGATAACTGTATACAGTGTTTCATATATTAAAGTCTAAACATACAAATTACATACGGATTTACCATCATAATCTTTCTATTGCTAGATGCCTATTAGTTTAATCTACAGAGCAATATTTTTCGGCGTCGATACTGATGCTTTCATATATTTTGCTAACAATGTCTCCTCAAGCAAATTTAATTCCAAGGTTCAGCCGATTTTGCATTATTTTTTTATTGTAAAGGCCAAAATGTATGCATGTATCATTATTATGTTTGTTTGCAGTTTTGGCGACTTCATTAACTAGTTGTAAACTTAAAATGCGAAATATAGATAAATGACAAGGACTTACCAGTTTGTCTATCAGGAGATGTAAGGATCAACAAATTCAGAACATTCAGATTACTTGAAGATTGAATTGAAAGCCCTTCTGTGTAAAAATTGGTAACTACTGTTGGAGGATTTTCCGAAATCTTTTCAATAGTGGCTCCTGAAATTGCCAACCATGAGATAACATAGACATGATAGAGCCATCACAGGTACTAGGCTATGAATAATTCCTCATCTTCTTATTGATACCCGAATTAAAACAATTATAAGGCACAATAAAGTAGGCTGTTGAAGAGTATTTTGGAGGAAAAATTCAGAAAGGTTTTGTCTTATACAACTAATGTATGTTATTCCTAATATAGACAATCCTTTGTATTTCGAAGAATTAAAAGTTTTATATACAAATGATGTATAGTTATTACCATAATAATGATAGCTCATGTCACAAATATGTTGACTAGTGGGATGATGACAACAATATTTGATAATCACAAAAAACAATTATGGTCTGAGAGGGGGAAGGGGTCATGAATGCATACATCATTACTGTTTAATAAGAAATTATTTGTAAATCTTTAATTTGATTTTGAGAAATATATTCTTAATTTGAACTGGAAAAAAAATAGTTTTGCAAATTAACATTTTATATTATTACCTTCAACAGAAATTACTTTGCTGATAGCTAAATCAAAATCCAATAACGTTCCATTCACAAGTACATCTATACCACGAATTTGATTAACCTGCACCTCGATAATCTCTGCTTCTGGATATGGCCGCACCACGAAGGAGGTTACAGAACTAGCTTAAAATGTAATAACAATTCATCACTCAATGCTCTTTATTTTGGAAATACAATGATATGTTTAATTTTACACGCGTAGTGGCATAAATCATAAATGGATTCTTCAGAACTTGGGATATGCCAGTTAATTTTACCCGCTATGTTGGTTGACATATTGATTTGATATAAAGATTTTTACACAATGCCCTACTTTTCACATTGCTACCTAAATATGTTGTGTGTTTGTTTTGGTCACACACTGTTGTCTATATAGTAAAATGTTAGGCGACTGTTGTACTAGAAAGAGGTAAAGCTATATATAAAACACCATTTCCTACATTAGAAAATGCCTGTGTCAATTTAGGAATATGACAGTTGTTATCAATCGGTTTGATGTGTTTGATGTGTTTGAGCTTTTGATTTTTGCCATTTGATAAAGACCTTTCCGTTTTAAATTTTCCTCAGAGTTCGGCATGTGTTTTATTTTAATTTTTGCTAACGTTTGGTTTGTCAGTTTTTATGGAATTCCCCATTTTTATATTTATCTTGGAATTCGTTTTTTTTTTTTTTTTTTTGTTATTCTTTTACTTTTTTAGGTTATTTATATTTGTGTACTTGGAAATATTAAAGCATAATTATTGTAACAGCGTTGTTTTAAAATACAGTACAACACAGTTATAAGTTGTTTTTCATCTGTGTATGCATTTAAAAAGTAAAATCACAAAATTACTGAACTTTGAGGAAAATTCAATCGGAAAGTCCCTTATATCTGGTAAAATCAAATGACAAAACATATCAAACGAATGAACAATCACTGTCATTTTCCTGACTTGGTACAGGCATTTTATAATGTAGAAAATGGTGGATTGAACCTGATTTTATAGCGCTAAACCTCTCACTTTTACGAAAGTCTCATCAAAGTCCGTTATATTTACAACGATGCATGAACAAAACAGACACAATAAATAAAATAGTCAAAATATGGTTACAGCTGTCATCACTGTGTTACAATCTTAAACCAATCAGTTAAAAATAAAAGCACAAAAACATCTATCAAATTAAAAACACATTCATTGCTTCGCGTGTCAGACATTAGAAAATGTATACGTCACATATGGAGAAATTTTGTCGTTCAATGTTTACACAAAACAATTTCATAATTTCACATGGGGAATCTTGGCATACAGGGTTAACTTTACAACTGTTATGTAAATAATAACGTCTTTTAAATTCGTGATATTCAGATTATGATCACACTTCACTCGCTGTTTCAATGTTCAAAGTTATGGGATAAAAATGATAATTCACCGTTTGTGTTTTCTTTCCAATTCCTGGAATAAACATATTAACATGATCGTGGTTTGGGTTTGGTGTCAAATTAGTGTTAAGTATTGAACCCTCCAACAATACCAGTCCTGTAATTGATAATTAATGATACCTGGAAAAGTTCCAATCTGTTCCATTCGAAGCTGTAATGATAAGTTACCATTCGAAAGCGCAGTAAATTCTCCAACTGGGTTGAATGTATAAGCCTGGCCATCAAATGTCACGAAATGTGGGTCACCAGTAACTCGCGCTTTGGAAAAAAAAGAAACTTCTTATAACTAGAATTTATCATTTTAGTACTTAATTTGCCCTTATTATATGGACGGTGCCATTTTCTGCACCAGCTGCGCATTTCAACAAATATGCTTCTTCGCTTAACAAAATGTCGAAGAGTTTCATCCGAAAAAAAACGACAAAATATTTTGAGTCAAAGTCTTCAATTTCCATTTAGAGCATAACGTTTATATAAAATGAATCCTATATCTAATTTTTGTGAGTCTCTGTTTTGTTCAAATGTGTGTAGTTTTCATTGGAAAAAAACACTGAAAATTCAACATGTTATTCAATTTCCGGCAACCAGGGGCATTTATATTGTACCCTTATCAACATGTCAGGCGTGCCCTTTTCACTTATGAATAAACAAATCATAAATTCCTGGATTAAAGTTTTTTTTATATACAATATCCATTATTGGCGTTCGAATCAAACAAATATCCAATAACATAAATTAAGAAGTCCAACAGGTTTGACAAATACAGCTAAGATAATCTTTTTTGTTGTTGTAGAAAGTCCTTAATTATTTCTTTTTTAAACATTCAAAGTTTTCTTAACAGTAATTTTTATAATTAGGACTAAACCAATGATGAATCATGTCACATAAATAAGTGTTAAATACGCTGCTGGTGATACCATTAGGGAGGAAACTGTTCTTTAATTGTCTTTTTACACCAACTGTTAGACGTATAAACTATAATGAAATTCCTGACATCAGAACCTTAATGTGGTATGGGTGTCTTTCGCCATCTTTGATTATAAAAAAAAAGAATCTAAGGTCCAGATTTTCAATCAAGTTAGCAAAATTTGATGCAGGAATACAGATAACTAATTTGAATTTGCATTTAAAAGAACAAATTTATAACATTATAACTTATAAATATTGATTTTGCTTTGCTTAATTTGTTATGTTTTTAAATTAACATTTTAATGGGAGGTAACTCTGAAATAGTGCATTTTCTGGAGGAATCTACATGGAAGTTTGCTAATTTGTATTTTGGCTGAGAAAAAACCCCGCACGATGACCCTACCTTTTCTTTTAATATTCTCAAATCATTTTCTAAAAGCTTTCTCTCGTGTTTTATTTTTTAATTCTATCAGTTAGTTTAGATTCTAATCATATAATAATTTTTTTTCTTTATAATCCATACAAAATGTGTTATTTTGTCTCAACCTGTAGCTTGAGAAAATGCGCGGTGACCTATCATTTTTATTATATTTTTGAACGTTTTGCCAAAGTATTAACAAATTCTATCATTTATAATTCAAACTACCATATATACCACCTCAAGTTCGAGTTAAAGTAATCACATATTACCTGGTCTTGGTGGAATATAGTTTAAACATGAGTTTGGTGGACGTATTGTATAAAATGAAGCACAGCTGCCAAAATTTGAATTAACCTCCATCAAGTCTTGGGATGTATAAATACAACAGTGTTGGTATAGTAGCGTGTCATAGACAAAGTTGGATAGGAATGGAACATTTTTATTCCCGTCTCCATGGTAATGGTATCTGTTTACGTAGCCACTTCCGTAATATCCATCAGGGTTCATTAAAACGCCTTCGTCGTTATAGCAACATTGATGGTCATATCCCTGCGATCTATTGTAGCAAAGAAATAAACAGGGATGTCACATAAATTTTCTGATCAAATTCATGGTCTCTGTCTATGTGTGACCTTCGGAATAAATTACTTAAACACATTGCACACATTAATTGTGGTGTATAGAACAATTGAATTTGTATATCTGATATCATACTGTAAGATAGATATACATATTGTTTAATCTTCAGTGTTCTGTTTCCGGGTTGATTTTCATTGTTTTTTTCTTAAAAGAAAATATACTATTGCCCTCGAACTCTCTATCTGATAATGTTCAATGCTTTAAATTCAATCAAACATTTTTTTTTATATTTTCTCTCTCATTGTTACTATAGTGCCTAGTTATATATCAATAAGTTAACATTTATTTAAGAAAATTATTTTCTGAACTACGCAAGGCCTATATATTTAATCAATTTTCTTACATGGTCATTACTTTTATGTTATATATGTTTTGTTAAAAAAAAGGGATACTTGAATAAAACTAAAATATTATTCATTTCGAATATTCTAATTTTATGGTTTTAACAATGGCATTGTAAGTTTGTGTTTGACTTATTAGTATGAGTACCACACTTTAATATCCTTTAATTTGCTTCTCTTTGTATAACTTATCATTATCACTTCAATTGGTTTATATCGTTTTCATTTATATTATTTGTATAACCATTTCCTTATAAGTATTGATGGTGACGTTTATTTCATATTTACATTATTAGTAACACAGTGTGCAATTGTCCTAATACAAGAATTTATCGGGTCAATAAAGTTCATATCGGGTGAGGCGAAGCCAAACCCGATATGAATTTTTGACCCGATAAATTTCGTATTAGGACATTTGAATACTGTGTAACAAACTTATCCTGATTTTGTTATACTACACATTATTATATTCAAATTCAATATTATAGATATTTAATCTAAAACTGCGAAAAATTAAAAAAACATTAAAACTTTACAGCAACTCAATCTATTTTTATTAGGTCAATAGTATAAGGAAGATACTTCTAATTGACGTAATACATTAGGGAGATAATTCCAATTGACGTAATAAAAATTGTACTGACAATTTTTAGGACAATATCAGCCAATTAAATTGCGAGAAATTACTCTAAATCAGGATAATTTAATTTATCACACTTACGAGGCTATATTTTGTTTAAAACAACCTTGAGCAAATTGTTGGTTTGAACATTCGTATCGAGATCCTTCTTGATTATGACAGAGAGGATCTATGCTAAATCGAGTGGTATCTAAACTGGCAACCTCTAATGTACAAGGACATGGTTGTACATCATCTGTTGTTATTGCAGGTAGTTGATTATCATCATCTAACATTTTGTAACACAATGCCTGACTTTCTTCAATGCCCACATAAACCGTAAACATATCAGACCAATAGTATGGGCTAAAATAGAATAAAATGTGTTTTTATTTAACTCATTCAAACTTTTTAAACATCATGTACTTAGTTTATTTAAGTAAAATATATATGCATACATCCGACTCGTCCTAGATTAAAAAAAAAACTCTTATAATATACTCTAATATAAACAAGGATCTGGCATATTTCAATAAGATTTTACTAATGTTTGAACATTAATATTCTATTATTTTTTTTAAAACAATCATATCAAAATGCCCTACATTTGACGTCAAAGTTTGGCAATTCTGAAAATTGAACACAAGCGCTCGTCTCTAAAAACATATATATAATATCGTTTATTAGCATGTAACATTAAAGAACATTTTTCGAAAAACTATTTCCGTTCAGAATATATATATACAATATAGCACATTACAACTTGAAACAAATACGGGTTGAGAACCTGGGCCGTGTCAATGAAAATATCATATGATATGTCCTAAGATATGTCTTAGAACATTATCTAGGATGGTCTTAGGATGTGTCTGAGACATGTCTCAGGATGTAAAACAATACTGTTTTAGGACAGTCCTAACTACGATGGTGATAGGACCATTCTAACACATACAATTTATTTAACTGAAAAAAAATATGTACAGATTTCAATGACCTATATTTGTTTGTATTTCCTTATTTCCTTATATACGGAAAGGCAGGGAGGATGACTCTGTTATGGAAGATAATTAACGCTAAATAAAAGTTTTAACGTAATACAATGATAGCTACGTTATAATATATGATAACAAATATAAATGAATTTCGTCTGACAAAAAAATAAAAGTAAATAGTCACAAAACGTTGTTAAATGTGACATTCATGCTACAATTTTGGTAAATAAACTTGTTTAAACTTTTATCCATAGGTCCACTCGATTTCATTTTAGGATTGGTTAAAAAAGAATTCAACTATTTTGCACATTTTAGTCATTATAGCACCGCAAGTTCAAGCGCAAAAATGTTGTAGATGATAATGTTTTAAGCTTAAAAAAGGGACACACATTTATTTTTCATGATCGTAATGCTGAGACATCGTCAAATATAGTTTTTGGAGAGTTAATTTTGATGCACATTTGATGAAAATTTGTTTATAGAAATATTTAAAGTAATTTTAGTTCGTAATTAAATTTTAAAGCACTTCACCAAATGACTCTGCCATATCTCAAGGTATTTATATATATATGCATAAAGTTATTTTTAGAAGACACACACAAAGTTCTTGTACTATACTTATTAACATAAATTAGACCGTTAGTTTTCTCGTTTGTATTGTTTTACATTGTCATTCCGGGGACTTCTATAGCTGACTATGCGGTATGGGATTTGCTTATTGTTGAAGGCCGTACGATGACCTATATTCTTAATTTCTGTGTTATTTTGGTCTCTTGGGGACAGTTGTTTCATTGACAATCATACCAAATCTTCTACTTTTATAATTAATATTCCCAAACCTCAAACTGAATACTATAAACGCCCGTTGTTGATATTTGGAATTATTCTATCGATCAAATTTGCTTACAAATTAAAAATAAAGTAACACAATTGAATCTTTAACAAATATCAAAAAATATTTTGTGTAATTAGTTTAGTTCTAAAACAGTATAATAGTTAAATATTGTATTGGTATTTTTTTATTTTTGAGTTTATGTCATATTTGTTGTTTTTAATACGTTTTAAGACATCGTAATTTTCATGACTATCCTGAGACACCTATTTATATATCCTAACTTTAGGAACAAATTTAGGGCATATGTTATATTAGGACACATTCGGTAACCTGACTTAGGACTGAGACGTGTCCTAAGACCGTCATACGACACGTCCTAGTCATAAAACCATCATAAGACACGTCATAGTCCTAGGGCACCTTTGTTGACTCGACCTCAGGATGAAATGTCAATGTTTCCTCAGACAAATTTGTTTTTTTTTATGTCAAAGAAAAAATTACACATGCATATGATTAAAAGTACAAAAAAAAATTAGACATTGACCTAATCATGTTTACCTGTTCATGTTGTTTGTTGATAATTTGACTATGCCTGCGTCTTTACTGAAGTTAAGTTTGAAGCTGTACATCCCACTTGCCAGATCCCCAGTGTCCATCAAAGAAATCGACGAATGATGTCTGAGTTTTATTTTTGAATTGGTGTTCTATAATACGCGAAGCATAAATAAAACATACAAGTTGATTTTCTAATATCAAATACTGTTTCTATACTAGTCATCAAAAGAAACGATACACGACTTTAGAATAAAACTTATCAAAAAGTATTAAATATAAAACAAAATGAGATGCACTATTTTAACAAGCTTTCATTTGCAATCTATGCACTTATGAAAATGAATATCAAAATCTGTCGAAAAGTAACTAAATTACAAGTAAATGATCATAGGGGGCAAATTATGTTTGCGGAAAGTTGGATAAAAAATCAACACACAATTTTGTAAGTACTAAATAAATTTTCAAATTTATTTAAAAATATTCAATATGCTAATCAAGTTATGTTCATGTTGTAAATCATGGGTTAAAATATCGTTTTTCTAAATTATTGGTAAAAAAAGTGTTTTTTAAATCTAAAAAATGTAAAAAATAAAATAAAAATTGTTTTCATCGCAAATCAATGCTTTAGATATGAAAACAACATACTGTTAATTTGGAACCTTTCGGATTAGTTTTAAGATTATTACCGTATTGATGTATTATGCAAACTGATTCTTTTTCCTTGAATTTGTTTACGGGAAAATCTAAATAAAAATAATATGACGAAGTATATATTTCTACAAACCTGCATATAGTAAAGATCTAAACTTATGTTTGCATCAATCGGAAACTTTATTTCGGATTGCCTCCAGATAGTGCTAACCATTGTTCCGTGCTTCCATAATAACTGACCTCGTGATAGTACATGTCTCGTCAATGCATGATTCACTATTGAAAATATATAAAAGAGCGTACTCAAATTCAGGGACGTATTGTTTTGTTTCAATTGTGTAGTGTGCTTTCATTAAATATTTTGTCAATTTTGACTTTGATTTCTTTATTTTTTTCTGAATTCACTTCAATGCATATTTGGTTGAAGGTAATACACTGATTCATAGAAAATGTAACCGGAAACACATATAATCAAAATTTTTGATATCATTTGCTCATTAGACAGTAATTATATATATAATGACATTACTAGCAGACGTTGCACAAAAAAAATCCGTTGATGAATAAAGAAGGTTTATGACACTCAGATTTCAACGTGTCAAATTAATTATTCCAAAGTTGACTCAAGACAAATTTGCCTATTTCTTTAAGAAACATAGCCCCTTATATGTTTGCGTATTCATAGATCTATGAGATTCAAATATTTAATGTTTTTCCGCTATGTTATATTTCATTCGTCTTTTTTCTTTCTTTCTGGTATTATCTTTTTAAAATCTTTATCCCGACCTTTCAGTTTTTTTTCTCTTTTTTGACTTGATTTTTCAGATACGATGAAAAATTTCACATTTGATAATATCAAATATTAGCGTTTTAACAAGTAACTGATGATGTTGTTGACTGTACGAGGTTGGTGGTTATAAAAATTATGATATTTACCGATTGTCAAAACTCCAGAAAATATCATTGTCTGATTATTTCCCTGTATAAGATGCAGTGACACCATTTCTTTTCCAGTTCTGTAAACTTCAGGCGAAATACAAGACACACTGAACTCATTATATTTTTGACAAGGTACTTCCTCTCCATTTGACATCACTAATTTCATTGACAGGGTTTTGTTGAAACATGGCCCAGAGATTATGAGTTGTGTTCCACCAAACATAGTAGCTTCTCTTGGCGTGATTGTCAATGTTCCTTCATAAGTATAAATAGTCTATAGAATGTAAAGTGATTAATTTCGATTACATTAGAAAGTTCTATGTTGATAGCTCTACTTATTGTTAGTTGGGGATAAGGTTTGAGATATGGCCTTGGAATGCTTGATGTACTCAAAGTAGAGTTAAAATTATTTGACCACTTTTAGCCATTCGATTCAAAAATAGGAAAACATTGTTAAATAATACAAGTATGACATGTCCTAGTCCTATGTGCGCTTTAATATACAGGATTGCCTTCATTTAATACAAAACAGCATGCTTAAATCCCGAAAGAAAAAATGTCATTGATATTTAGTTATAAGCCCAAGTCTTCACACGCCACCGATATATTTTGCTACTATACACCTTTACAAAGATTTAACTTTGTGTAAATGATTTCTCTCCATTAAATATTACAATAATTGCAATAATATGACGTCATAGAGACATGCAAGATGGCATAAAGTGTATCAACGAAATCATCTGTTCAATCCTCCATATATATCTTTCTTTGATTAAAAAGCTAAAAATGAGTTAAATGTAACGTTTATATCTATAAACATGTCAGTTTAAACATGTGTAAGGGGGCTCGCAGGTATAAATCATTTTTTTGATATATGATTTCGCTATATTTTTCTATAAATAAATTTTATCATATAGTTTTTACTTAATAAAAAAATAAAATAAAAAAATGGGGTCATCGTGCATTTAAACTCACAATCTGCCTTCAAAATAATCATACTTTTTTTTTCTGTTGAACTAATAGGAGAAATAGAGGTAATATCGAAATTAAAAAAATCTAAATTACAGAAATCGCTAAAATGTAACAATAGTTCATCTTTTATATAAGCTTTGGATTTCAAATATTTTGGCCACGAGCATCACTGAAGATACATGTATTGTCGAAATGCGCATCTGGTGCAAGAAAATTGGTACCGTTAATTTTATTAGCTTAAGTACAGCTTATCTGAAAAAAAGGTCACCGATGAGTTTAAGAAGATATTTCAATTTTAAAATGGCAGTTTTGCCCCAAAGAGAGATAATTTGGAGCTTTTTCAATGATATATACATTTGAAAAGTCATCAGTAGTCAAAACGAATTGCTTTTTCTTGGTTGATTTTGTACCATATGATTAAATAATTAAAAAAAAAAACTTTGAAATTAAAACAAAATGTTTAAACGTTTTGCTGAAATTTTTGTACCCTCGACCCTCCTTAAGGTCTTACCTTCTACATTACAGCCACCATTTGTAATTTGTGTAGTGTCAACACGAAAAATAAATTTTCCTGGATGGTCTATGTTTGACATACTTGTCACATTAATTACACTCGCTGTTCTCGAAGCTTCTATAGCATAAAAGTTAAAGCCATCACCTGCGTCAAATCCAACCTGCAAGAAATAATCTTTCATAATTGATTGGCTATATACTACTGAATTATTTCTTCATACTTATTTTGAATACTATGTATGGTCAGGTTTAGCTGCTTGTAA
Source organism: Mytilus galloprovincialis (assembly GCF_965363235.1). Taxonomy (NCBI): domain Eukaryota; kingdom Metazoa; phylum Mollusca; class Bivalvia; order Mytilida; family Mytilidae; genus Mytilus; species Mytilus galloprovincialis. The sequence goes on from NC_134845.1 coordinate 49,571,572, forward strand.
GTTGTTTTTTTTTAAAACAAAGTATGACGCAAAAACTCAAAACTAGATTGAGCTACAAAGTATATGGAATATTTCTGAATTTAACGACACCTGTTGATGAATGAAATATATGAAAGATATTCTTACCTGTGCCGGAGTCCCCCCTAATCCAGTTGAAGGGTTACCACCACTAGCACGACCTGTTGTCCATTCAATCTTGTTATACAGAAATATAGTGAAGGAATGTCTACCATTTGTAACCAAAACGCTTTGAAATGTACATCTCTATAATTTTAAATGAAATCATTGCATTTATCGTAAGTGCTTAATCTAACATACAATTCTTAGTAATTACATGCATGTTATTAATGTGCGCAAAGTATATAATTTGATTGTCCCATTTTTTTAGATGTAATCGAGTGATTATATTTGTAATTCATTATTGACTTTACCCTTTTTGAATTTATCTTTAAGTTGGAGTTCGGTGTATTTGTAAACACTTTATTAAAAAAATCAAAAATAAATCTAAACATCGCAAAGATCCAACAATAATGTACATTAGTTCAAATATCTAAGTTTCTACAATTAAAAGTAGCTGTTTTAATAGATTATGATATTATGATAAATTTTATTCTAAAAAGTAAAATCACAAAAATACTGAACATAAAGGAAAATCTAATCGAAAAGTCCATAATCACATGGCAACATCAAATAACAAAACACATCAAAAACGAATGGACAAGAACTCATATTCCTGAATTGGTACAGACATTTTCAAATGTAGAAAATGGTGGATTAAACCTAGTTTTATAGCGCTAAAATGATGACAGTCTCATAAGAGAAAGACGAAATATACCAGATGATCAGTCGGAAGTAAACTGACAACGTAATGAATAAAAAAGAAGAAAGACATACAGACAAAAATAGGATACCAAACAAAACATAGAAAACTTAAGACGAAGCAATTAGAACCCCACATAAAGCTTGGGATAATCACATGTGCTCCCAAAGTGTGATAGATCTAGATCTTGGTCCGCATGTGCCACCCGTTGTGTTACTCAATTTAGTACTGAACCCGATATAAGTCTTGTCCGGTAAATCACATTTGTAGTAACGACAATACGAAAATAGCGACTATCATTAGTAAAACGGTTACAGGTATTACATAACGGTAAACCAAGTCGTGATTGCGTCCGTAATTCAAGGCAACAGTAGTATACCGCTGTTAAAAACTCATAAATCCATGGACAAAAAACAAAATCGGGGTAACAAAACAAAACCGAGGGAAACGCATTAAATACAAGAGAGAAAAACGACACAACATTAAAGTGCAACACATACAGAAAAGGACCAAGCATCAGACAAAATCCCAGGAGAATAACAAATATAACATCAAAACCAAACACATGAACTTGAGATAGACAAGTACCGTGACACGTCTTACCGTAAAATTTACGAAGGACTGATCTCAACTTTACCATTTGAATCTCTTGGTTTAATAGATTCGTTATGAGCAGCCACCCCTTGTAAAAGAACTCGTGATAGGAATACAAGCCCGGAGATATCGTATCTATTTGAAGTTATATAATCCGTATATACGCTAAGCTTGAAGGTTGCTATATGGAAATGGACAAATTCTCCCCATGCTGCTGTTTATAGCATATTGAGTATATGCAATGAAACGAAAAAAACATTAATTCACAGTGCTGCTTCATTTATATATGAATCATAATGTACCTTTTGCTTTCCAACGCTATCAGCTCCATAAAATGCTACATTGTCCCATGTTGCGATAAACATCCAAGCTGCGCGAAAATTATAGTGCTCTGCAAAAATTACTTGTATTTCGTCTGACGCTTTTGTTAACAAGGTAAGGTTTGTAGATTCACGATACCAAACAATACCACCATTCCTTGTGTCTATATCAGCCCAGTACGGTGCTACTAATCTACGTCTGCTGTCTAGAGGGAATTTACTTGGAGTAAAGGCTGTCATAGGTCCGAGAAAGGAAATAACACCATTTGTGTTAACCTGTTAAAAAGAATACCTTAAATATGAGTTTTGTTAAAACATTTTCAGACAGTAAAATGTTTTAAAGGATACTTTTGAAAACATTTTAACATTGATTTTGATATAAATTTAAGCGTTACACTATCATTCTGAAAGGAAATAAATGTTGCATACATCTTAGATAATGTTACGTTCACATGTATTATTTAAGATAGCAAAGCACAGTGTTCTAAACGTGTTTGTTGAGATGGTTCAAAGGGAAATATTAGCATCATTACTTACAATTAAGGAGTCGTGTTGGTGATTAAATAACGGAAACAGACTGCTGACTGGTATTGGTGCTGTTGATCCATCATCGTTTGTTGGAGCCTTTCTATCACTGGTTTCAATCCCAAAAGGATAAAAATCGGACAACGGAACTCCATCTATGTTGCCAATTGTAAAACACAATACACAGAATGTAAAAAACTTTTTCATTTTCAAAATCTTAAAATTCAATATGTAACCTTTACTAGTTGAAAACTCTGTATATATACAGAATCAGAAAAAACCGTTGAATCATGTGTCGAAAATACATTGGGTAATTTTCATTAGGCAGTGATGTCATTGGTGTTCGTGTTTTTTATATTTATTTTATTGTTAATGTTCATATCGTTAAACTTATATTTATAGTTTACAATCAGCATAAAATGTACCACTACCGGGATCAACAATCAACGTTAAAACTTCAGAGTCTCGACACTTTAAAATAACAATTACATTCACAACAACTTTCACACTATCCTTAAGGATCAGTCCCCTTTCGTTGTCGGTGTTTTATTCGGGAAACTCCCCGTAAACATTGTTGTTACTACTTTTCCTCATCATATGAAGTAGATACATTCCTAATTAGTCCCATATATCTCAACATAATAAATATATATAATAAACAAATATTGATTTTACTGACTGACCAACATAAACTAGATGACATTTATTACCATCAACCTAAATATATGTTGTATTAATAAAAATGAATTATCAAATATTCCAACTCTTTTAAAATGATTCTGCTAGTCAGGAAAAAATTACAAGAACTAAGATAGATTCTGGCCAATCTGCTTCTTAAAATATAAAAGCTAAAACTAAAACATGATAAAAAAGAAATCTAACAAATACCAGAGACCTGCATAATTCGGATATCTGGATCGCACGCCTTTTAGCAATTGTTTGTGTTCACAATATATCGATGTTCATTGTGTAATAAAGTTGACAAAATTGTCTGTCAAGATAAATCAAGTTAGCATTTTGTTTCCGGAACAATCAATGTTTTACCGGCAGGGGTCTATGTATTGCCATGCAATACTCTCAGAATGCTTTTCATCTTTCTATCCTCAAAGTTATAGTGTAACTTTCCTATTTTGTTGCATGGACATTCCACAGTTATTACTTAAAACCCTTGTTAATATAATGGATTATTTTGCGACTGTCATACAAGTGAGAAGTTTAGCTAGCTATAAAACCAGGTTTAATCCATTAATTACTGTACCAAGTCAAGAAAATGAAAAGTGTTATCAATTCGTTTGATGTGTTTGAGCTTTTCGTAGTGTCATTTGCTTATGGACGATCCTTTCCTCGGAGTTCGGTATTTTTGTGATTTAACTTTTTTACTTAAACAAGTGGACTCTAAAAGAGGAAATACAATACGTTTTTTTCCTTTCTGCATGGGACTGTAAATATGTAAATTGAGGGTAAAATTTCTGTTTGAAATGAATATTCGTTATTTTAATTATCGTTTATGTTTCAAGATATTGGAAAGAAGATAATTCTTTAAAAGAGCCAGATAATGTAGGTGTTTCAAAAATGTCTGACTGTACCAAAATCATAGATAATGAATTACTTAAACGATATATATAAGAGGCGAAAACAATATGTATAAACACCTGAATATTTGGTTGAAAATTATTGTTTTTATTATTATATTCGTCAACAATAAATTTCAATAGTTTGAATGTGCTAACAATCAAGAGGTAAATAACTTAAATCATTAAATATATCGGTTCGACCCACATTTTTTTTCCTGTCCATAAACATGATTTTGCGTCTACGTACGAATTGATATCGGAGGAATGTGCCGAAAGTTTACATTACATCCTTAATACGTATCTGTGACTTTAGTTGGTATTATTTTGGTTCTTTAATAAGTTTGTTACATACATATCTATTATTTTAATATTTATATATGTATACGAGGGTTGTCCGTAAAGTTTGTGGACAATCTCAATAAAATATTATTTACCCGTCCGAAATGAATAAAACAAGTAAACTATGTAACAAATTTCATGATTTACTGATTAAGTGTACAAAATTTATTTCAGTACCTGCTAGAAAAATCGTATTTTCATCAATTCAAAAATAGTAAGCAACTCTCACCCGGAGCACCAAAACAAATATTTCCGACGTTCTGACGTTCGACTACGATAACATGTATAACATCGTATATAAACGTTTTTAAACAAATGATAGTCCACATATGGGTGCTTTTGGGAAGGATCAGCAAATTGCAAAACCATTGTTGGAATAATCATATCATGCATATGGTAACATATCATTAATGCAAATGTTAAATTAGTATTGTAATTAAATGAACATATTTTAAAATGTGTGTGTCTATAATACATTACAGCTCAGGTGGATTTATTTTTTTCCACCCGCTCACAGTTGGAATGGACTATCAACTTTGCCCACCCATAGAAGTGGGCATGCAATATATTTTGTTGAATGAAAAGACCTGCAAGTACAATTAATTGAAAAAAAGCTGATAAGCATTTGTAACCAATATATTTACGAGAAAAGAGACTATAGCTAGAATGGGTACAGGTTGGCAGGTGGAAGAAGCAAAATCCACATGGGCTGTTGTGTATTACAAAAAAAAAAAAAAAAATAAAAACTCCCCCCCCCCCTCCCCCCAAAAAAACAAAAAGTAGTATAAATTTAATACAGAATAGTTCCTGCGTTTGGGTGAAACTTTTAGAAAAGGTAGAATAATTAGGTAATCTTATTATCTTATGAAAGCTGAATTATTGTTAATCATTGCTGAACGCTTTTTGTGTTTGTTTTTGTTGCACTTCAGGGTTCCTGTTATTTCTTTGCTTTTCTCTTAAAGTTGATGTGTTTCCCTCAGTTTTAGTTTGTAATCCGGATTTGTTTTCTCTAAATCGGATAAAGACTTTTGAAAAACTTGTATACTACTGTTTTGTGACCAATGTTCTTTTAATTTTATAATAAAAAAAATACATGCATGCATCTTTAAAAGGAGGCTATATTTTGCCTGTTTGTGAGATCTGATTATCTGTTTTGGTTAATCCGAAGTTCTGTTAACCAGTTCTCTAGATCTTTAATATGCCATATAAAAGTATGTTGATTTGTTCAATAAAATATATCGTAAAAAGTGGCTCAGACTAGCTATGATTGTTACTTTACTTGTATTTAAAACAAAAAGTAAAATCACAAAAATACTAAACTCAGACGAAAATCTAATCGGAAAGTCCATAATCACATGGCAAAATCGAATGACAAAAACACATGGACAAGAACTGTCATATTCCTGACTTGGTACAGGCATTTTCAAATGTAGAAGGTTTTGTAGCGCTAAACCTCTCACTTTGTTGACTGTCTCATCAAATTCCGTTATATTTACAATGATGCGTAAACTAAACAGACATAATAAATAAAATAGTCAAAATATGGGTACAGCAGTCATCATCGTGTAACAATTTTAAAAGGAACAATTTAACAGAACACAAAAACATCTATCTACAAACACATTCATTGATTCGCGTGTATGACGTCAGAAAATTTTATAGGTCACATATTTTTGTCGTTCAATGTTCATACAAACCATTTTAAAATTTCATATGGGCAATGTTAGCATACAGGGTTAAAAAATCAAAAGTATATAAAAATTAAAATGTCAATTGTTCTTGAACAATTGAGAGGTCTTTCCTTTTGTAATGTAAAATACATGTTCCAATAGACGTAGAATGTATTGAAAAGCTTTAAAACACACTGAATATCTTTTAAATAAGGTAAAAAAAACATAATTTGCTATATGGGACATGACCTTGACCTTTGACCTTTTGACCTTTGTCAAGGTCATTAGTCCCCAATGTCATTGCTGAAGACCCCATGGGTCTAGGACCTTTGGTTATACAGTAAAAGCTGATTTTGCCTTTTCAGAAATCTAAAACAAGGGTTATGCCCCTTATAGAAAGGTCAAATCTCTTCGGTCAAATGTCAAAAAGTTGCGCCTCATCCACCTCAACGCGTTTTTCACTATTTACTATTTCTGTAAGTACAATCGTTTTTGAGATATCGACTTAAAAGTTTTAAGGTCAAAGGTCAAGGTCAACCTTAAACAGCTTTAAAACACACTGAAAATCTTTAAAACACATTGAAAATCCCTTAAATAAGGTTAAAATCACTAAATTCGCTATCTGGTACATGACCTTGACCTTTGACCTTTTGACCTTTGTCAAGGTCATTGGTCCCCAATGTCATTGCTGAAGACCCCATGGGTCTAGGACCTTTGGTTATATAGTAAATGCTGATTTTGTCTTTTCAGAAACCTAAAACAGGGGTTATGCCCCTTACAAAAAGGTCAAATCTCTTCGGTCAAAATGTAACAAAGTTGCCCCGTAATGACCCAAACATTTTCCACTATTTAAAACTTCTGTAAGTATAATGGTTTCTGAGTTGTTCTGATAACAAGGTGTTAGGTCAAAGGTCAAGGTCAACATACACATTTGACCTTGATGTATTTATCAAAGTCACATGAATTGATGATGAATGGTGAAGATCCTAGGTCTCTACGACTTACGGTTTTTGAGTTTTGGTTGTCCACCGACACCGGTTAATTTTCATAGGGGCATAACCCTACCAATGAGTCGTTGAATCTTTTCGATCCAAATGTAACGAAGAACCGGGGTCTGGTCCTGAACAAATTTCACCCTTCGTTTATTTTCTACCTATTACGGTTACGGTGTTGGAACGATAACAAGGTTTTTTGGTTTCGGAGGAATTACTCCGAACCGACAAAATATTTCGACTAACAGGGTGAGTTCTAGATAGGTATATATGACACCGATACAAAGTGTGAACATGAAAGCGACACGTCTTACGGTTAAGGCTGCTAACTTCGTCAAAGTTTGGCGGAAAAAGAATAATAATAAACAGAAGAAATACAGTAAGGTCTTTCCCTTTTGTAAAAGGAAAGACCTTAATAATCTCAGAAAATAGACCGAGATTTAAAATAGTCCAAAAGTTTTATGGAATTTATAAGAATCCACAAACAGTTCATTTCACTACGCGATTACATAGTTTTGACGTTTGTGGTTCAACGTATTTTCTAATTCATAATAGAAATATTTTTTAAATGTATTTGATAAATTGCGAATTGAACTACAAGACTCATATGGTTCTGTAACATTGTTTGTTGATACGCTTTGTTAGTATAAATTGTCTAATTGTTAAATCTCGGTCTATATTCTGAAATTAATTCTTACATACTTTTGATTTTTTAACACTGTATGCTAACATTGCCCATGTGAAGACCTGTGCCTGCTTGAAATTGAGGACTTTAACTAAGAAAGCAATAGAGCTATGAATTGTTTGAGTACCGCCAATCGCGATTTTTATGTGTATGTTTTCACTTTTTGACCGTTTTCGCAATTCCCAGTTAGATTTTTGATATTGTTCGTATATTTGTTATCATAAAGAGGGTGTTACGTCAGCATATTTAACATATGAATTAATATGTTATTTGCAAAGTAGGGACACCAAAAAATGCGATTAGACAATTTGTGCTTGAGAATAAATAACAATGCATATCAACAAGCAATGTTACAGAACCATATGAGTTTTGTAGTTCAATTCGTAAATTTTCAAATTAAAGTTAGTAGTCAAATGATTCATTAATAGGCATATGCAACTGAATAAGTAGCACTGTCGGCTACTCACAGTCCATTTTAGCAACAGACAAACACACTCAATATACATGTTTAATATTAAATTACATGGTCTCGAAGTTCGTGTCTTCATTGTTTACGTTTGACCAAGGATCATAAAACCTCCTTAGTTAAAATCGTGATAATATTTAGTACAAACTAAATACATTATACTTCAGTTTCTTAAGTAAACACTATGTTTACAATGTCTAAACATTTATTATGTTCTAATCAGGACGACATTCAATCTCTTTTACACCGGGAAGTATATGTGATAAAACTCAAAATACTTATAATATATAAATCAGCTAAAATGTAATTGATGTTAGTACATGTATTTTGCTTGACTAGATTTTTTGAGTTTATACTTTAAATTTCTTAATTTTGTTAAGCTGCAAACATTTAGTTCCAATATGTTTGTTATGACAACAACAGTTTATTTTGGTAATGTATTACATGTCTTATCAATACATTTCATTACTTAAAAATACATACCACACATCTGCATTTATAGCTTCCATTACCATGTACATGAATACGTTATAATGATGATGCTCAACGATTCCTGTGTTGATCAATATTAATAAAAATATTGGATTTGAATCTATTCGGTTTTTTAATTTATTTATCTTTTGTTTATTTTGATTACATGTAGCATCAATATTTATAACCTAAGTAAAAAGTATAAATTTTGATATATATGTACTTCAATCATAGTTAATCCTTCACTCAATAACAGTGATCGACTGGATAATTGTAGGTTATAACGAGTGGGATTTTATACCTTACAAATTTTCAGAAGTTTACGCTTTATGTATGGAGATTAATGTTCCTGTGTACGATATGAACGATATGCATGATTAATAACGATGTAAACTGTAATTATTAAAAAAAAAAGTTCAAATCCGACATAATGCGGGATTGAAAGACATCTAGTAAGTTTCGCAATTTTCCAACCACGCATCGGAAAATTTATTTTTATATCTTCAAAATCAGGCAATACGAAATAATATAACTCTCAAAGAGTAGGCGGTAATGAAAAATTACACCCTTACAACAACACAGCTGGTACACAGTGTGCATGTTTATCTTGACCAACTGACATGTATTAGAATATCTAACTACTTTCAATTCAGATAAAACAAATCAGCATTACAATATGTTATTACCCACCATTCCATAAAAAATAAGATAAGACATGTTTAAAATCCAAACAATCGGAGTGTTACTAAATAACACAAATAAACAATAAACAAAACAAATATGTAAAATTTAAAAATGTAGACAACTTGGCTATCCTCAATGAAGCATGACTATGTTTAAAAAAAAAGAAAGGAGAAACTCATATTGTGTTATTCAAGGTACTACATGGTATTCAAATGAAACCATAATTTTATATCTACAGTTCATGCCCAATTGTGCATTTGCATTTCTATAATGATAAATCTCAGTTATGCCATTAGTAATGTTAATCAATACGGAAAACTATTTAAAAAAGTCATTAATCAACAAAATTGAGAACAAAAATTGGTTATATTGGTAATTGGACCCGACCAAAATGCAGAAAAACTGTTTAAAAAATACAGAAGGGTTAAACAAGATTCGTGATATCTCAATCGTCCCCTATATCTCTAGCAAATTCAAACATTTCATCAACAATTTTCGTTTCAGAGTTATTGAGTTGCATTTGTGCACTCATTATTGTGAAAATGTGAAAAGGAATTTATCTTACACCTCTATATTACAGAGAGGAATATCTATTTTGACGGTTATATATATAAATATTATTATAATAAATACTCTTTTGAGTATGATATGTGCAGCCAGATCAAATAGAAGGTTTTAGAGCATGACTAAAAATGGAGATCAATTGTAGTTCAATTAATACAGCTGTATAAATAGCCTTTGAATTAACTCCTACATGTAATTGACTCATTTAAAATTTGGTTCGAAGTTTTACTGATCGCTTTGACAAATATTGTGATTTTGTTGTTGTTTTTTTACAAAATAAAGTGACCATATATCACAACAATCAGCAAATTATCGAATTAACATTGGAATACAAAAGTTTCATAGTAGAAAAAGGATAATGCCCGAATATTGATTGCTTAGCGTCTACAAGCAAAGGTTGCATGCATGTTCAGGACGAGAACAAAGTAGCCATATATATATACATATATATAACTCGTCTAAACATCAACCCAACAATGTTAGATCTGTAAATTTGCTTTCGCAAATTTTTGGTTCTTCCCTCGCCGGGATTCGAACCCATGCTACTGTGATATCGTGACACCAAATCGCCTGCACTGCAGCCGTCCCGCTAGACCACACGACCACCTGGGCTCTCAATAAAAGAGCTTTCGCTGGCCGTGTGTTACCTTTCCTCGTCAGTTTTAATCTAGCGGCGTACTACAGTACATGATATATAAGGCATGAAGATGTTATTGTTACAGATCAGCTAAATTATCTATAGTAAAGGATCCTACAAATTAATGTAATATACAGTCACAGAAAATAATTATATTTATAAGTACGTCCTAGTCAGTGACAACTCTACAACAGATGTATCCATCGGATCGCAATAACATCTTCATGCCTTATATATCATGTTTTTTCCTTAAACAATTACAATTACACCGACAGTCATAATTTAAGTATTATTTCAAAAAGTTTTGTTACACATTTTGTTACACCTTAGTTATACAGTAACCCGGATTTGTGGACCATTGTGAAGATGAGTTATGGGGTAGCATAGATTTATATCGTTGTATTCCTTTTGTTTGTGTTAACCAATTGTGGTTTGGAATTATTTTGTATACATCATTTATTAGGTCTTTCCACCTTTCCGTGGAAAGACCTATTGGATTTCTTCTGATTATTATTAGGTCTTTCCACCTTTCCGTGGTAAGACCTATTGGATTTCTTCTGATTATTATTAAGGTCTTTCCTTTTTCTATAAGGAAAGACCTTACTGTATTTCTTCTGTTTATTATTAAGGTCTTTCCTTTTACTAAAGGGAAAGACCTTACTGTATTTCTTCTGATTATTATTATTATTATTATTATTATTATTCTTCTTGTTCCGCCAAACTTTGACAAAATTTCCCTCCGTAACCGTAAGACGTGTCGCTTTCATGTTCACACTTTGTATCGGTGTCATGAATACCTATCCGGAACTCACCCTGTGAGTCGAAATATTTTGTCGGTTCGGAGGAATCCCTCCGAAACCCAAAAACCTTGTTATCGTTCCAACACCGTAACCGTAATAGGTAGAAAAAAAATAAAGGGTGAAATTTGTTCAGGACCAGACCCCGGTTCTTCGTTACTTTTGGATCGAAAAGATTCAACGACTCATTGGTAGGGTTATGCCCCTATGAAAATTAACCGGTGTCGGTTGGCCACCAAAACTCAGAAACCGTAAGTCGTAGACACATAGGATCTTCACCAATCATCTTCATTTCATGTATCTTTAAAAAATACCTCAAGGTCAAATTTGTATGTTGACCTTGACCTTTGACCTAACACCTTGTTATGGGATAATCTCAGAAACCATTATACTTACAGAAGTTTTAAATGGTGGAAAATATTTGGGTCATTATGGCGCAACTTTGTTACATTTTGACCAAAGAGATTTGACCTTTCTATAAGGGGCATAACCCCTGTTTTAGGTTTTTGAAAAGACAAAATCAGCTTTTACTATATAACCAAAGGTCCTAGACCCTTAAGGTCTTCAATAATGGCATTGGGGACCAATGACCTTGACAAAGGTCAAAAGGTCAAAGGTCAAGGTCATGTCCCAGATAGCGAATTTAGTGTTTTTAACCTTATTTAAAGGATTTTTAGTGTGTTTTCGAGCTTTTTAAGGTTGACCTTGACCTTTTCAATACATTCTACGTCTGTTGGAACATGTATTTTACATTAAAAAAGGAAAGACCTCTCAATTGTTCAAGAACAATTGACAGTTTAATTATTATTATTATTCTTCCGCCAAACTTTGACAAATTTATCCCCGTTAACCGTAAGACGTGTCGCTTTCATATTCACACTTTGTATCTGTGTCATGAATACCTATCCGGAACTCACCCTGTGAGTCGAAATATTTTGTCGGTTCGGAGTAATCCCTCCGAAACCCAAAAACCTTGTTATCGTTCCAACACCGTAACCGTAATAGGTAGAAAAAAACCGAAGGGTGAAATTTGTTCAGGACCAGACCCCGGTTCTTCGTTACATTTGGATCGAAAGGATTCAACGACTCATTGGTAGGGTTATGCCCCTCTGAAAATTAACCGGTGTTGGTTGGCCACCAAAACTCAGAAACCGTAAGTCGTAGACACCTAGGATCTTCACCAATCATCATCAATTCATGTATCTTTGAAAAATACCTCAAGGTCAAATTTGTATGTTGACCTTGACCTTTGACCTTACACCTTGTTATGGGATAATCTCAGAAACCATTATACTTACAGAAATTTTAAATAGTGGAAAATGTTTGGGTCATTATGGCGCAACTTTGTTACATTTTGACCGAAGAAATTTGACCTTTCTGTAAGGGGCATAACCCCTGATTTAGGTTTCTGAACAGACAAAATCAGCTTTTACTACATAACCAAAGGTCCTAGACCCATGGGGTCTTCAGCAATGACATTGGGGACTAATGACCTTGACAAAGGTCACAAGGTCAAAGGTCAAGGTCATGTCCCAGATAGCGAATTATGTGTTTTTGTCCTTATTTTGATGATTTTTAGTGTGTTTTAAATGTTTTTAAGGTTGACCTTGACCTTTGACCATTCAACTTGTTAGTCGATATCTCAAAAACGGTTACTCTTACAGAAATAGTAAACAGTGAAAAATGTTTAAGTGACTGAGGCACAACTTTTTTACATTTTGACCAAAAGGATTTGAAATATTCTTAAGGGGCATGACCCCCGTTAACGGTTTCTGAAAAGGTAAAATTAGCTTTAACCCTTGAACGAAAAGTCCTAGACCCATGGGGTCTTTTACAATGACATTGTTGACCAATGACCTTCACAAAGGTTACAAGGTCAAAAGCCAAGGTCATGTCCAAATTATCGAATTTGTTGTTTTTGTCATTTTTTAACGGTTTTGTGTGTGTTTGAGAGCTTTTCAATGCATTCTACGCCTATTAGAACATGTACCTTACATTTCGAAAAGGAAAGACCTCTCAATTGTTCAAGAACAATTGACATTTTAATTATTATTAAGGTCTTTCCTTTTACAAAAGGGAAAGACCTTACTGTATTTCTTCTGTTTATTAAGGTCTTTCCTTTTTCTATAAGGAAAGACCTTACTGTATTTCTTCTGTTTATTATTATTATTATTATTATTATTATTCTTCCGCCAAACTTTGACGAAGTTAGCAGCCTTAACCGTAAGACGTGTCGCTTTCATGTTCACACTTTGTATCGGTGTCATGAATATCTATCTGGAACTCACCCTGTTAGTCGAAATATTTTGTCGGTTCGGAGTAATTCCTCCGAAACCCAAAAACCTTGTTATCGTTCCAACACCGTAACCGTAATAGGTAGGAAAAAAACGAAGGGTGAAATTTGTTCAGGACCAGACCCCAGTTCTTCGTTACATTTGGATCGAAAAGATTCAACGCCTCATTGGTAGGGTTATGCCCCTATGAAAATTAACCGGTGTCGGTTGGCCACCAAAACTCAGAAACCGTAAGTCGTAGACACATAGGATCTTCACCAATCATCATCATTTCATGTATCTTTGAAAAATACCTCAAGGTCAAAATTGTATGTTGACCTTGACCTTTGACCTAACACCTTGTTATGGGATAATCTCAGAAACCATTATACTTACAGAAGTTTTAAATGGTGGAAAATGTTTGGGTCATTATGGCGCAACTTTGTTACATTTTGATCAAAGAGATTTGACCTTTCTATAAGGGGCATAACCCCTGTTTTAGGTTTTTGAAAAGACAAAATCAGCTTTTACTATATAACCAAAGGTCATAGACCCTTGGGGTCTTCAGTAATGGCATTGGGGACCGATGACCTTGACAAAGGTCAAAAGGTCAAAGGTCAAGGTCATGTCCCAGATAGCGAATTTAGTGTTTTTAACCTTATTTAAAGGATTTTTAGTGTGTTTTCGAGCTTTTTAAGGTTGACCTTGACCTTTTCAATACATTCTACGTCTGTTGGAACATGTATTTTACATTGAAAAAGGAAAGACCTCTCAATTGTTCAAGAACAATTGACAGTTTAATTATTAAGGTCTTTCCTTTTTCTATAAGGAAAGACCTTACTGTATTTCTTCTGTTTATTATTATTCTTTTTCCGCCAAACTTTGACGAAGTTAGCAGCCTAAACCGTAAGACGTGTCGCTTTCATGTTCTCACTTTGTATCGGTGTCATGAATACCTATCCGGAACTCACCCTGTTAGTCGAAATATTTTGTCGGTTCGGAGTAATCCCTCCGAAACCAAAAAACCTTGTTATCGTTCCAACACCGTAACCGTAATAGATAGAAAAAAAACGAAGGGTGAAATTTGTTCAGGACCAGACCCCGGTTCTTCGTTACATTTGATTCGAAAAGATTCAACGACTCATTGGTAGGGTTATGCCCCTTTGAAAATTAACCGGTGTCGGTGGACCACCAAAACTCAGAAACCGTAAATCGTAGAGACCTAGGATCTTCACCATTCATCAACAATTCATGAGACTTTCAAAAATACCTCAAGGTCAAATGTGTATGTTGACCTTGACCTTTGACCTAACACCTTGTTATCAGAACAACTCAAAAACCATTATACTTACAGAAGTTTTAAATAGTGGAAAATGTTTGGGTCATTACGGCACAACTTTGTTACATTTTGACCGAAGAGATTTGACCTTTTTTTAAGGGGCATAACACCTGTTTTAGGTTTCTGGAAAGACAAAATCATCTTTTACTATATAACCAAAGGTCCTAGACCCATGGGGTCTTCGGCAATGACATTGGGGACTAATGACCTTGACAAAGGTCAAAAGGTCAAAGGTCAAGGTCATGTCCCATATAGCGAATTTGGTGTTTTTAACCTTATTTAAAGGTTTTTCAGTGTGTTTTAAAGCTTTTCAATACATTCTACGTCTATTTGAACATGTATTTTACATTACAAAAGGAAAGACCTCTCAATTGTTCAAGAACAATTGACAGTTTAATTATTATTATTATTATTATTATTCTTCCGCCAAACTTTGACGCAGTTAGCCTCCGTAACCGTAAGAAGTGTCGCTTTCTTGTTCACACTTTGTATCGGTGTCATGAATGTCTATCCAGAACTCACCCTATTAGTCGAAATATTTTGTCGGTTCGGAGAAATCCCTCCGAAACCAAAAAACCTTGTTATCGTTCCAACACCGTAACCGTAATAGGTAGAAAAAAAATAAAGGGTGAAATTTGTTCAGGACCTGACCCCGGTTCTTCGTTACATTTGGATCGAAAAGATTCAACGACTCATTGGTAGGGTTATGCCCCTATGAAAATTAACCATTGTCGGTGGACCACCAAAACTCAGAAACCGTAAGTCGTAGACACCTAGGATCTTCACCAATCATCATCAATTCATGTATCTTTGAAAAATACCTCAAGGTCAAATTTGTATGTTGACCTTGACCTTTGACCTAACACCTTGTTATGGGATAATCTCAGAAACCATTATACTTACAGAAATTGTAAATAGTGGAAAATGTTTGGGTCAACATGGCGCAACTTTGTTACATTTTGACCGAAGAGATTTGACCTTTTTTTAAGGGGCATAAAGCCTGTTTTAGGTTTCTGAAAAGACAAAATCAGCTTTTTCTATATAACCAAAGGTCCTAGACCCATAGGGTCTTCAACAATGACATTTGGGACTAATGACCTTGACAAAGGTCAAAAGGTCAAAGGTCAAGGTCATGTTCCAGATAGCGAATTTAGTGTTTTTAACCTTACATAAAGGATTTTTAGTGTGTTTTTGAGCTTTTTAAGGTTGACCTTGACCTTTTCAATAATTCTATGTCTGTTGGAACATGTATTTTACATTCCAAAAGGAAAGACCTCTCAATTGTTCAAGAACAATTGACAGTTTTATTATTATTAAGGTCTTTCCTTTTACAAAAGGGAAAGACCTTACTGTATTTCTTCTGTTTATTATTAAGGTCTTTCCTTTTACAAAAGGGAAAGACCTTACTGTATTTCTTTTGTTTATTATTATTATTATTATTATTATTCTTCCATTAAACTTTGACAAATTTAGCCGCGTTAACCGTAAGACGTGTCGCTTTCATATTCACACTTTGTATAGATGTCATGAATACCTATCTGGAACTCACCCTGTGATCTTCACCATTCATCATGAATTCATGTATCTTTGAAAAACACCTCAAGGTCAAATGTGTATGTTGACCTTGACCTTTGACCTAACACCTTGTTATCAGAACAACTCAAAAACCATTATACTTACAGAAGTTTTAAATAGTGGTAAATGTTTGGGTCATTACAGCGCAACTTTGTTATATTTTGACAGAAGAGATTTGACCTTTTTTTAAGGGGCATAAATCCTGTTTTAGGTTTCTGAAAAGACAAAATCAGCTTTTACTATATAACCAAAGGTCCTAGACCCATGGGGTCTTCAGCAATGACATTGGGGACTAATGACCTTGACAAAGGTCAAAAGGTCAAAGGTCAAGGTCATGTCCCATATAGCGAATTATGTGTTTTTGACCTTATTTAAAGGATTTTCAGTGTGTTTTAAAGCTTTTCAATACATTCTACGTCTATTTGAACATATATTTTACATTATAAAAGGAAAGACCTCTCAATTGTTCAAGAACAATTGACATTTTAATTATTATTTTTTTTTTATTCTTCCGCCTAATTCTTTTCTTGCGTAGTATTGATGTTTCAAAAGATGTCGCTTATATATTTGGAATATGATATCGTAAAGCGTATGCACTTTTAAAACTAACCACTGCGTAACCAAATACTTTACGTTGTAAGAGTTATCTCCCCAAACAATGTTTTTCTTGTGGCCACTACTCCTTCGCAACCATAAAAGATTACGACAAATTTATTTTACCAAATTGCTCGTTACATCCTCAGGATGTTCTGTTTTATTTTGACCGAAGCCGTATAGAGACTCCATATGAGATTTAGTTCCCCTTTTGTATTTGAAATTTTGAAATGTATTTTAAACTGGAAAACCATAAGTGATAGAGACCTAGGGTCTTTTGTTTTGAGATCATTGGTCCAAAAAAATTAAAATTAGGTAAAGGTCAAAGGTCAAGGTCATATTCTAAATTTTTATTTTGGCCTATTTTCACTAATTTTCATTAACCTTATAAGATACCGACAAATTATTTTTACTAAATTGTTAGTTGAGACATGTCGTAACTTATATATTTTGGTTAAAAGGGTGTGTAGACATAAAATGGGAGTTTTTGCCCCTCCTATATTAAGAATTAAACGTAAAGTGATATAACTCATTACCTATACATATTACAGACCTAGGGTCTTTTTATTTGGGGTCCCTGGTTTATGACCTTGAAATATAGGTCAAGGTCATCAGTAAATTTGACGTTCTAGATTTTGACCTTTGCTCAAAATTCATATTTATACATCATTAAGCCATCGGAACTGACATTTTCAACTGAATTTTAATATTTTCATATCAAAATAGATCCTTATTGGTGGAAAGACCATCTGAACAATTGGTTTTTAATTATTATTATTATTATTTTTTTATTCTTCCGCCTAATTCTTTTCTTGCGTAGTATTGATGTTTCAAAAGATGTCGCTTAGATATTTGGAATATGATATCGTAAAGCGTATGCACTTTTAAAACTGACACTGCGTAACCAAATACTTTACGTTGTAAGAGTTATCTCCCCAAACACTGTTTTTCTTGTGGCCACTACTCCTTCGCAACCATAAAAGATTACGACAAATTTATTTTACCAAATTGCTCGTTACATCCTCAGGATGTTCTTTTTTATTTTGACCGAAGCCGTATAGAGACTCCATATTAGAGTTAGTTCCCCTTTTGTATTTGAAATTTTGAAATGTATTTTAAACTGGAAAACCATAAGTGATAGAGACCTAGGGTCTTTTGTTTTGAGATCATTGGTCCAAAAAATGAAAATTAGGTAAAGGTCAAAGGTCAAGGTCATATTCTAAATTTTGATTTTGGCCTATTTTCACTAATTTTCATTAACCTTATAAGATACCGACAAATTATTTTTACTAAATTGTTAGTTGCGACATGTCGTAACTTATATATTTTGGTTAAAAGGGTGTGTAGACATAAAATGGGAGTTTTTGCCCCTCCTATATTAAGAATTAAACGTAAAGTGATATAACTCATTACCTATACATATTACAGACCTAGGGTCTTTTTATTTGGGGTCCCTGGTTTATGACCTTGAAATATAGGTCAAGGTCATCAGTAAATTTGACGTTCTAGATTTTGACCTTTGCTCAAAATTCATATTTATACATCATTAAGCCATCGGAACTGACATTTTCAACTGAATTTTAATATTTTCATATCAAAATAGATCCTTATTGGTGGAAAGACCTTCAATTGTTCTCTGAACAATTGGTTTTTAATTGATCTTGCAATTACTTATAATTTAGTTTGGGTCTTATTTCTTGAGTGTCATATTTTGGCTATGTTTGGTTTCGATCAAACAGTATAATAAGTCGGTAGTTGCCCGCGAATGGATTTTTTTAAAATTTCTTGTGACTCTTTGCGTCTTATTTGTTGATTGCAGTTGGTTTTTGTTTTGTGTCATGTGGAGATATGGTGTGATTTTGTTTTTCTTTTCATATGTTTGCATCTTAAATTGGGATTGCACTGAGTTATTTCATGATTTCTTTTGTGCTATATTTTCGATACATTTTTAGTCTATCTTATAGCATCTTACAATTGTCAGACGACATAATGTGTTACTTTTTTTGTTCGCCAATATTATTCATACGATTCATACGATTTGAATTTACTATTTATATATTTTTCTTTTCTTAATAGTTTACCTTCAGTCGAAAATTTGCAAGACATTAAGAGTCTTAGTTTTACATTAGACTCAATTTTATTATAGTTTATCACATAAAAACTCGATTGTATTATAGTATTTTACTTAAATAACCATCCCACTGTTAGTTCTTTTCAGTTTTGTTAGTTCTTCACAACTCAGAAACAGATTCAAGGATATCAAAGTTACCCTATATTAATTTTTACCGTATACGGTAGCTCACTCTATTTTTCTCATACCAGCACAAAGACTTTCATTATTTTTTTTATATATACATTTGAAGACTTCCATCGCACTGTTCAAACCAATATTCGGTGGCGGATCCAGAATTTTACTTTGGGGTGGGGGGCACTGACTGAGCTTAGGAGAGCTCGCTCCAGTCATGCTTCAGTGATTCCCTATGTTTAATCACACGAATTTTTCCGACTAAAGCTTCCCCTCCCTCCGCTAGAATCCGCCTATATTCTTGAAAACTTTGTTCTCATACATACTTACCTCCATGCTATGGTCTCAAGTCTTCAGTTTATGCACCAAACACTTACAATCAACCAAGCCGTTCCTAAGACGTGCTTACAAAGCAGGGGCTATTATGATGTTATGGAAAATATCGAGTTTGCTTGATATTGACAAATCAAAAACTCAAGTCACATGGTAATGGTTTGGATGCTTAAACCTTGGCATATTCTGTAAGTTGACAAATTAATATACTGAAGACCTTTTTGGGGTGTTAACATTTACAGTTGACTGGCATATTTTATGTAGAATGTACAACCTGTTTCATTTAAAAAAAAATGATGATTCTAAAAAATAACGAAAATTAAGCATATGCTCTTTTAACTGTTCTTACACAGGGCTCCAATTTAAAACTAGAGGCTTTAAAGAGCCTGTGTCGCTCACCTTGGTCTATGTGAATATTAAACAAGGGAAGCAGATGGATTGATGACAAAATTGTGTTTTTGTGATGGTGATGTGTTTGTACATCTTACTTTACTGAACATTCTTCACTGCTTACAATTATCTCTATCTATAATGAACTTGGCCCAGTAGTTTCAGTGGAAAATGTTAGTAAAAATTTACAAATTTTATGAAAATTGTTAAAAATTGACTATAAAGGACAATAACTCCTTAGGGGTCAATTGACCATTTCCGTCATGTTGATTTATTTGTAAATCTTACTTTGCTTAACATTATTGATGTTTACAGTTTATCTCTATCTATAATAATATTGAAGATAATAACCAAAAACAGCAAAATTTCCTTAAAATTACCAATTCAGGGGCAGCAACCCAACAACAGGTTGTCAGATTCATCTCAAAATTTCAGGGTAGATAGATTTTGTCCTGATAAACAATTTTACCTGTTTTCAGATTTGCTCTAAGGCTGCGGTTTCAGAGTTATAAGCCAAAATCTGCATTGCACCCCTAGGTTCTATTTTTAGCCATGGCGGCCATCTTGGTTGGTTGGCCAGATCACGGGACACAATTTTTAAACTAGATACCCCAATGATGATTGTGGCCAAGTTTGGTTTAATTTGGGTCAGTAGTTTCAGAGGTGAAGATTTTTGTAAAAGATGACTAAGATTTACGAAAAATGGTTAAAAATTGACTATAAAGGGCAATTACTCCTAAAGAAATCAACAGTCCATTTTGGTCTTGTTGACTTATTTGTAGATCTTTTTTTGCTGAACATTTTTGCTGTTTACAGTTTATCTCTATCTATAATAATATTCAATATAATAACCAAAAATAGCAAAATGTCCTTAAAATTACCAATTCAGGGGCAGTAACCTATCAACGGGTTGTCCAATTCATCTCAAAATTTCAGGGTAGATAGATTTTGACCTGATAAACAATTTTACCTGTTTTCAGATATGCTCTTAATGCTTTGGTTTTTGAGTTATAAGCCAAAAACTGCATTTTACCCCTATGTTCTATTTTTAGCCATGGCAGCCATCTTGGTTGGTTGGCCGGGTCACCGAACACAATTTTTAAACTAGATACCCCAATGATGATTGTAACCAAGTTTGGTTGAAATTGGCCCAGTAGTTTCAGAGGAGAAGATTTTTGTTAAAGTTAACGACGGACGACGACGACGACGACGGACGACGACGACGACGACGGACGACGACGACGACGACGGACGCCGGACGCCAAGTGATGAGAAAAGCTCACTTGGCCCTTTGGGCCAGGTGAGCTAAAAAAAAGAGTTCAGATGATCAAGTTCTTTGAAGAAAGAGAAAGGGGAAACCAATGGCACTGCTATATCATCTCAGAAATTATATAAATTATTGCCATCAGTATTACAAGGCTATGAAGGATGCATTCACATCTCTTCTGTTATGGATACGTTTGACAAATTCTGTATATAAAAAAAAAGAAGTTCCTTTTGTGGCATAACTTTATTCATATAGGTTATTTCTCCAACATATCTTTATATATTGCTTTCTTTAGTTCAAATTGGAATCTCAGATAAGCATCTGGTACCCTCTCCTCTCATTTCCATGCCTCTGGTCGATATGTGTACTTCAGAATAATCCCTGACTGTTTGATGTAAAGCAGAACTTTCACATAACTTCTTGATAAAACTGTCTTTCTCCCCTTTCGACACTGCAAACAAAAAATCGAACAGGCAGTTAAAGAGGGGGTTGCAACCACATGTTCCCCGTACTAACGGATCGGAACTAAGAGCCCTTTCCCGGATCTGGCACTGGATTTATACATCAGATGCGTCACAAAATATAAACATGTTATTAAATATACTAGAATATGAATCAAAAATGTTGAATTATCATAACAAAAATTCGATAAAAAATGTTGAATGTAAATGATATGAACCTCCAGTCTTATATTAAAGGACAATATATAAGACTTCTGAGGTTCATGTCATTTACATTCAACGGTTTTATCGGATTTTTTTTTTAATTTTTACTATGAACCATTCAATAACAATAATAAAAAAAATCCGATATAAAAATGTTGAATATTAGTGATATGAACCTCCGAAGTCTTATATAATAGCACTACGGTAAATAGAATAATTGACATTCAGTTAATTGAGTGTGAGAGGCTATTTTAATCCACTTTATGAGTGTGTATTATATAATGTTACAATGTAACAAACCTATCAAACACACCGTGAAAAATAACATTATCTCCCCTGGAAATGCTTAACAACACGACACAAAAAACTGCTACCTTTTTTGCTCTATATCACATAATTATGAAAACACATAACATAGATAGGGAATACTGTGCTTGTGTACACGTTTGAATGTGTGTGTGGCACACTCAGAACGATCGTCTCTAGATTTTTTTTTGAAATTCGTCCCGGCCTTTCCGGGTTCACGTAGCAACACGTTTCTTTCCTTCCCAGCTATTCCTGATTATGAATTAATCCAAAAACTGGATTTATCCCAATGCAACAATTATTAAACAACTCACCTATACCAATGGTGATCGTTTAATTCCTAGCTGATTCCTTTAATCGTACCTTTCTTGACGACACCCATCGTTGTAGCGTCTACCATTGGAGGTAGCGAAATTACATGAATTGACAGGAGAGCGAAATAAACAAGGGGAGCAATTTCATCGAACCGCATTCCGGACTGGGTACGCATTTTCGGCATTGAACAATGTCTGTTAGGAAAAGAAGTCTTCCAAATCATATTAATATTTATATATTATAAACTAATCTTATTTATACTTGAAAGGCATGCATTTTTTTATCGGCAATTCTTAAAATTGTATCTGTATTTAGATTTTAACTTACCACAGACAGAAAACATAAATCAAGTTAACTGTTAAAAAGGTAAACTCGAATAGTACCGCGCACTGATAAAGTTTTTTTGTTAATTTTGGGAAATAACTATATTTTTACAATAGTTTTTGGTGGAAGAAGACTTCAAGTCTTCTGAAGGCCAATGGTGCCGACTTTAAAATCATTGAATTCTCCGTATGCCGCATTCGTTTCTGTGTATTACAATTTCATAACAACTTCTGATTCCTGACACCGATTTTTACACATGATTAAGCATCTGAATCATTTAATTTGTAAATTAGGATTGAAAAACAATCACCATCTTAAATATGTACCCTATATTTATGTAAATTATTAGATTTCATCTCATCTACATGAACGTTATGTGTATACTTGTAACCGGATGTTTTTACTGTAGATATTTGAAGTACGCATGCATGGTATCGGGACAACTCGCCCTGTTCACATGTTCGCCCTTGACGTTACGAATTTGCAGACAAGAACATTTTGCTTTTAATAAATAAAAGGATCTATTTCTTATTAAATTGTTGTCTTTATTCATTGTTTTCATTTGTCATGTGAATTAGATGCCCTTCTTCTTCAAATAGTTTGAATCTATTCATAAAATTATTCAAGACTCAGTTGACAAGAGCAGTACGTTGCTGTTGGGAGAATTTTGATTAAACTCTAAATGCTCATAGAATAAGAAAAATAATTAATCTAAACTGAATCTACCTCCTTCTGAATAATTTATTTCAATATAAATATGAATTCCTTTTGACAAGAGAAATCTGACTTTTGTCAGAAATATTTGTTTCAAATGTGCAAAGGTAATCACGTGTGGCGGCCATATTGGTTTGTTTACAAATATGTGAAGAAGCCTCTTGAACCATGACCTAAACATAAATAGTCTTCCGAAAACGTAAACTTTATGCAATACTATTTTATCAATCATGATTATTTTCTTAAATTTAAATTTGATTATTTAAAGAAATAGAATTATAACAATTACGATTTTAGATTAGAGATTCTACACAGACATGCTTTGACATAGAGGCATATATTATCTTAGCCGTATTTGGCACAACTTTTTGGAATTTTGGATCCTCAATGCTCTTCAACTTTGTACTTGTTTGGCTTTATAAGTGTTTTGATATGGGCGTCACTGATGAGTCTTATGAAGACGAAACGCGCGTCTGGCTTACTAAATTATAATCCTGGTACCTTTGATAATTAGTTGATCTATTTTTAGCCAAATTAGTTTTTCTGTGTGAAAATGTAAATAATGGTCTAAATGGATATTAATTTGTTTACTAAATATGTAAAGACAAACTATGGATGGAGGATAATAATTCACATACATATTTCAGGACATTTGATTTATTTTAATAAATATAGGATTTAAAAACTTCAAGTGCAAACAAATTTAACCTTCTTCTTCAAGTGCAAACAAATTTAATCTTTCTTCTTCAAGTGCAAACAAATTTAATCTTCTTCTTCTTCTTCTTCTTCTTCTTCTTCTTAAACTATTTAAGGACTAATAAAATAATTTACGCTATTAAAAGGTAAAAGTATCTAGGCCTTATCAATATTTATTTTTAAGATTTACTGTACACAACTAAAATCTAAAAATATAGGGTACTTTATACAATGGAAAGCGCAAAAATCCAAAGTTTACGGATTGGAATATAAATGTTAATAAAAAAACAAATAATAACTGGACAAGATCACTTAAGCTTTGTACAGTAAAAATAAAGGGGACACCCCTGTTTCTACCTTATGACATATGTACAAACAGCTCATATCACAAATGTTCAATATTTGGTTTTACTTTTATATACAGTTCATCGGACGGATTCACAGTTTCGGCAGAATGCAAGTTCTCTTGGTATAGCTCATATCGGTAGACATATTTTGAATTTTTTCTAAATCGGTATAACTGTTAATATCAGGCAATATAAATGTACTGTCTATAATCAATTTATCGATATCAACTTGATTTTTATACGCCCGTCAAAATTTTGACGGGACGTATTATGTTATACAAATGTCCGGTGTCCGTCTGTCTATCCGTCTGTCCGGCGTAAACATGTCGCACCGTAACTTGAGAACGACTTATCCAAATTTCATGAAACTTATTATATTTGTTTCTTATGATAGTCAAATGATCTGTATACATTTTGGTGAAAATAAAATTAAAATTGTGTGAGTTACGGCACTTTGTAACTAAAACAGGGCGGTGTTTTTTTCACATGTCGCACCGTATATCAAAACGATTTTTGATTATTGCTCAAAACTTTACACAATTCTTAGTTATATTAATCTTAAGATCTGTATACTTTTGGTGATGATTCAAAATTTCATTTTTGAGTTATTGAGTATTTTGTAAAAAAGGGGGAGGGGTTTTTAAATGTCGCACAGTATCTCAAAAACGATTTATGATTATTACTTAAAACTTTACACACTTCTTTGTTATATTAATCTGTACATCTGTATACTTTTTGGTGATGATTAAAAATTTTATTATTATATAATGATATTTAGTTTTTTTGTATCTCAAAAACAATAAATGGAACAAAGCAGCCTGGGTTAGTGGGGCTGCTTTTATGGTAATTCAAGGTACCTTTTATTCACCTTCTTCCAACTCAGAGCTATCAGCTCTTTGATTGATTAGATGAAATAAACTCTAGCATAGATATTTTAATAGTTTTTATCTTTATATAATAATAATGCACGCGTGTTGGGTTGCCAGTCATAGTTAATTTAAACTTTGAAACCTAAGTGTCAATGTTTTTAACAGTAACATATTTCATGACACAAAGTAACCAGAAATGCTCAACATTGTGACAGAAAGACTCATCCAATACCTTTATATCTCAACCATTTAGAATTTTTCATCTCTGTGCTACGACTATGCTTGACAATCAAATATTCTTGTAATTTACAGAAGTGGTTATTGTAAAGCATTAAAAAACCCGCAAATAATTGACATATTTTCTTGCTAAATCATTAATATCATAGCAGTTCTATCGGATTCAAAGAAAGTAAACATGATAATACGTAGGAGAAAAGTGACTGTGACTTTAATTTCAGATATTTTGAACCAAGAAGAGACATATTAGTTACAATTATCATTTATCTATGGCATGACGTTCTCCGATTTTACAAAACAATCATTGATGTTCAGTAAATTGACGAAACGTCGACCTACTCTATGTTTATTTTGAATAATTTGAACAAGAAAAGCTCAACAGGAAGTTCCAGAATACTTTTTTCCGTCTCAACCATTTCGTTGAGATTAGATGGTTTACCAGGCGTGCCAAAGGAAACAACATCCGATTCAAACATTTAATAACGCTTGTAGTCGGCACTTCGGTGTTGACATGAATGTCAATTATATGGTCATTTCATTTAAATTTCCTGTTTACAAATTTTGAATTTTTCGACAAACTAAGGATTTTCTTATCCCGGGACTAGATTACCTGAACCATATTTGGCACAGGTTTTTGGAATTTTGGGTCCTCATTGCTCTTCAACTTTGTACTTGTTTGGCTTTATAACTATTTTGATCTGATCGTCACTGATGAGTCTTATGTAGACGAAACGCGCGTCTGGCGTATTAAATTAAAATCCTGGTACCTTTGATAACTATTTACACTACTGGGTTGATGCCACTGTTGGTGGACATTTCGTCCCCGAGGGGTAACACCGGCCCAGTAGTCGGAACTTCGGTGGTGACATGAATATCAATTATTTAGTCATTTTTATAAATTTCCTGTTTACAAATTTAGAATTTTTCGAAAAACTAAGGATTTTATTATCCCAGGAATAGATTACCTTAGCCATATTTGGCACAACTTTTTGGAATTTTTGGGTCCTCATTGCTCTTCAACTTTGTACTTGTTTGGCTTTATAACTATTTTGATCTGAGCGTCACTGATGAGTCTTATGTACACGAAACGCGCGTTGGCGTATTAAATTATGATCATGGTACCTTTGATAACTATTTACACCACTGGGTCGATGCCACTGCTGGTGGACGTTTCGTCTCCGAGGGTATCACCAGCCCAGTAGTCGACACTTCGGTGTTGACATGAATATCAATTATATGGTCATTTTTATAAGTTTCCTGTTTACAAATTTTGAATTTTTCGAAAAACTTATCCCAGGAATAGATTACCTTAAGGATATACAAGTACCCGGCCACGTCCACTTGTAATTTTGTCCATCTGATTAGTTAAGCCTTTTTTAATTGATTTTTATAGTTCGTTCTTATGTTGTACTGTTATGCCACTGTCCCAGGTTATTTTCTTATCCCAGGAATAGATTACCATAGCCTTATTTGGCACAAGTTTTTGGAATTTTGGGTCCTCATTGCTCGTCAACTTTGTACTTGTTTGGCTTTATAACTATTTTGATCTGAGCGTTATTGATGAGTCTTGAGTAGACGAAACGCGCGTCTAGCGTATTAAATTATAATCCTGGTACCCTTGATCACTATTTACACCACTGGGTTTAATTTGTTGCCACTGCTGGTTGACGTTTCGTCCCCGAGAAAATCACCAGCCCAGTAGTCGGCAATTTGGTGTTGACATGCATATCAATTATATGGTCATTTTTATAAGTTTCCTGACCAAATGCATAAGTTACGAATAATTCAATATGACTACATATAAAGCAATACTTCGAACAAGATGAAAGCTAGCAGCTTTTAGTAGCAATAATTTTGAGTGTTTAAAGTGTATTATAGACCCAAAAGGTCGGTGTTCCAATAAATGTTTGTGGCTACACTATATTATACATTATTTGTCCAAAACACATTTCAATTGATAATTAATCTATATAGAAGTCATGGCTGCATTTGATTTATGACCCTTGTTGTTAAGTAATAAATGTAGAAAAAAAATATACCATGAATTAAATTTTGCATTTGAGTAAACCAACATTTGATAAATTAACTTTATCGGATAAAATCAAGAAGGATGACTCTGATATTTGACATTTTACGTAAACTCTCAAAAAGCCTTACCTGTATTTTATGATGACAAATTGATAAACAAATACATAAATATACCTTCCTAATAATAGTTTTTACTTGCTGCGCATGTCTGATCATGAAAGATGAACTTGATATTTCAAAACTTTATAAACATTTTAACTCATTCATGAAAAAGTTTGAAAAGAACCGATTATGCGTGTTGGACGAAATGTAATTATTTTTATTCATCTATCACAATGC
Organism: Mytilus galloprovincialis; assembly: GCF_965363235.1. NCBI lineage: Eukaryota > Metazoa > Mollusca > Bivalvia > Mytilida > Mytilidae > Mytilus > Mytilus galloprovincialis. Next base: position 49,599,566 of record NC_134845.1, read on the forward strand.
GTTTTAGTAGAACTTTCTTTAATATGACCTTCTCTGAAACTAACATGCCAATTGTAACCAATGTTTGCAGTAATCGGTCTGTACGATACCGTTTTTTTTTTGGTGTATTTTTAATACATATATATATATTTCTTAGGTTTTACGGGCGCCATCACGAGTTGTTTGACCGTTATGAAATACTTGTTTCACAGCAGACGACGATTACTATTTAATTGTCGAGGCCATCAATTTTTACATCTGAAAACCATGTACCGATTCAGAAATATCACAGTTGTTATCCGTTATATAGTTCGATGTTTTTGAATTTTTTATTTTGCCATTTGTTAAGGGACTTTCCGTTTTGAATTTCCCTCAAAGTTCAATTTTTGGGTTATTTTCAAGCATAGAAACTATCTAATGCAAAGTCAAAATGAGTGTAGATGCTAACAAATAAAATGATAAGCAATCTATAATGTATTAACATTACTCAAATTGTAAATCGGGTGTCTATATTAAGTTATCTTTTTTTTATGACAGTTTTTAATGATGTCCTTACGCTAGATAATTCAACATTTAATTTGGAAACTATAAAGTTGAACGCATATATCCAATCTTGCTTGAAATAAAAAATACATCAGATACAATGAAGTCTACCTTAGCTAGCTTTACAAGCAGGTTTAATTGACCATTTACTACGTGAGAAAAAGCTGTACCTAGTCTGGAATATGACAGTTTTTATCCCGTCCTTTGATTTGTTTGACATTTTGATTTTGCCATTTGATTAATGACTTTCCGTTTTTAAATTTTCCTTGCAGTTCAGTATTTTTGTGATTTTACTTTTTACACAAATATGATCATAAGTTTTTATAGAAATTCAATATGACGATCGGTTGAGATCAAAACTTTACGACACAAGAGATGAATTTAGCTTCTCGACTATAAACTTTTCATTTAAATGACGCAACACTTCAGCAGTACCTGTATATGAAACATATATCTCTCAGTTATTCAAATATTCCAGGTCTTGCATTTCCCATCATGCTTTCTTTGATACATACGAAAGCTCCAAGTGATGTAGTTCGAAAATTTTAAGGACGCCATCAGGAGATAACACTGCCTGTTTTTTATGCTATTTCTGTTGCTTCTGTTGCTCTGAGTCACCTTAATTTTCGTTGGTATGTTTTGTTTACTGTTGTTTTCTTTGGTCTATGTTTCTTTATGTTAACCATGACGTCGTCAGTTTATTTTTATCTTCGATTTTGAATGTCCCTTTGCATTGGTATCTTTCGCCTCCCTCTTACAACTCAAATTAAAAAAAAAACAACGGTTGAAAACTCTATGTTCTATACCAGTTTCGGTTTTGAAGACGTTTCTGGATCTTTTTGTTTTGTCGTAATGATGCACTCCTCTAAAATTATTTGGGCAGCGGTTTTTTGGCTTATATAATTAAGAACAGATTGCTGTCAGATTTTCATAAGCGCAGCGTAGTTACCAAATGTTTTTTAAACAGATTGTCTTCATTAGTGCCTCAGGCGAATCTCAAAAATGCAAAACCAATGTAATGTTGAAGAGGACAGGAAACGAACAGGATCCTAACGAATAGCCAGAATAGGAATTAGTGATGTGTATTTATAGTATATTTTTTATTTCACTTTTTCCTAAATGTAAAAGTATTTCAAAAATGTATAAGAGCATATTTTGCATGTTAGTATCCAGGCACATGCGTTTTGACTTGTTCCATCCTTTAAGAACAACAGTCTATTAGTAAGGTAAAGATCGAGTGGTTTTAATAACATAAACATTGATTGATAAAGAGAACTAAAATTGACAAAACTGATCAGCGAACTAAGATTTACAAATCAGTGTCGCAATCATTAATCTGAATGCTTGTAGGAACTATAATTGTCCCAGGATTATAACTTGATTTTTACACGAAGTTACGACGATCTGAATTGTAAGTCAACAAGTATTGTCTACGGATTAGAGTGTAACCTTTGCGGATTGTTATACGTAGGTGAAACGATTAGAAGGCTAAAAACACGTATGTGCGGCCAGCAGTACTTATCCCATGAGGAAGCATTGTGTTAGTGTAAGATCATCCCGATGGCTGGGGATCTTACGCTGACACACCAAGATCAGACACCAACCACAGTGTAGCGAAATCAAATATCAAGCCAGCTTAACTAAAAAGGGTCGATTGAAGAAACACAGTGCATTTTAAAGGTTAATAGGTTGTTATGACTTCATTTAAAGTACTGTAATTTCAGAAATTATTACGTGCATTTATTATTGCGATTTTGTCATTTTAGCCTAAAATGCAATTTTAATTTTTGCAAAATCCTATTAATTCACACAAAAAATTCAAAATTCGAGTTTTAGTTATTGCGATTATAACCCTGTCGCATTTTTCGCAATTATAAAAAAAACATTGCAATATTTTCGTAATTAACAGTACCATTTCGAAAGCTATAAAATACCTTTTTAACGACAACTTATTCAGTTTGATTACATAGTTGTTCAGCCATGCGATGCAAATAATTCGTTGTTGAAGCGACCAATAATATTTCAATTAAAGATCTTGTTTTTTAAATTTTGACCCATTTACTGTATTAATTCAAAGCAGCTGTAAAAAGTCTTATTCAGATATTTGTCACGTTAAAATCCTTTATGGAAAACTAATGTTACTTTTTGTTTTGAATTTTCATTTGAGTTCGGTATTTTTGTTATTATACTGTTTACATTTAAAGACATTTGTACCGATAAGCCTTTTTTACAAGCATCTTTTTCCTGTTTCAAGTTGAATACTCTTTCACCATATTATCAAATTGATATAATATTGCATGAAACACAATCATATTCTAAATTTAATGGTTTGACTTTTGGTTTAAATTCTGCGTGTTTTATAATAACTGACAAACCTCAACCACCAATAAAGAAGTCAGATAAGGACGAAAAGCACATGTTGGCGTATCTCAACGATGGTCTAGGTACACCTTTTGATTGTTATATTTGTTTTAACGTGTTTTTACAGATAAAGGAAGATTTAATTGACAGCGATTCCGTATCAAACAAAAGATCTATGAGGCATCCTTATATACTTTTAACTATTTTAGGATTCTCAGAAACAATCAACCATGATAGATATCGACCTAATAATAGTAATAGTGTTAACAATTTGTAGCACATCAAATGCGTATTTCGACAGTTTAGTCTCCTCCGTGATGATGGAGGCAAAAATTTGTTTATGTCCAAAATTAAAGCAAATGCTTAAGAGTGTTTAAAACAAAAACAAAACAAAAACAAAATAAAGTATAGCCAGATCTGGAGAAGGAATTAGTTTTGCATGAGGGAGATAATGTAATAGTAATTGGAAATGTACCACCATTGCATGAGAAATTCAGAAACAAAAGGATTAAATAAACTAGGCATTAAATATGATTGCAAATGATACAACTATCCATTGACCATGACCAAAGAACACACTACAATAGATTATTGGTCACCCTTCAAAAATCTATATGCCTGATTCTGGTTGAAAGAATATCATACCTAACAAAAGCATGAGAAGCGAAAGTAAACAGTATATTGAAATGCACTCTATGATGTCGACAAGAAATGAGCTTTGTGATAATCTACAGATCGAATCGATATCCAAACATGAGATAAATAAATTGTCTGTAAAACAAATGCCTTTTTAATGAATGTGATCGTCTTAAGCCTGAAATATTTGCCACACTGAACATTGCGGCATGTTTATGAAAATAAATAAAACAGCGTCTTCTAAACGACAGTTTACATTGAAGTTAAATAAATGCGTTTATTATAATTTTGACCTGAAAACTAGAGACGTTCCGAAAAAAAATCGATATTGGCCGAGTTATTCTGGAAATAACAATCTGAGAGTAGTTAATTTTAAATAATAATCTAAATGTTGTCTGCAATGATTATCTGCTACAACAACTTTGTTTCAATATGTCGGGAATTAATATTCTCTTCAATTTGTGTAATTTGTTTTTTATCATTGAGTTTAATATATATTATAAAGGATATGGGGTATCCATTCAAGACACAAAATCAGGATATGCACAACAAAAACAGACGTTAATTTATTTTGACCATTGAATGATGGATGTCAAATAAACTAGAGGCTCTTAAGAGCCTGTGTCGCTCACCTTGGTCTATGTGCATATTAAACAAAGGACACAGATGGATTCATGACAACATTGTGTTTTGCTGGTGGTGATGTGTTAGTAGATTTTACTTTACTGAATATTCTTGCTTCTTACAATTATCTCAATTCATAATGAACTTGGCCCATTAGTTACAGAGGAAAATATTTTGTTAAAATTTACAAAAATTTACAAAATTTACAAAATTATTAAACATTGACTATAAAGGGCAACAACTCCTTAAGGTGTCAACTGACATTTTTGGTCATGTTGACTTGTTTGTGGATCTTACTTTGCTGAACATTATTGCTGTTTACAGTTTATCTATATCTATAATAATATTCAAGATAATAACCAAAAACAGCAAAATTTCCTTAAAAATTTCCAATTCAGGAGCAGCAACCCAACAACCAGTTGTCGGATTCATCTGAAAATTTCAGGGCAGACAGATCTTGACTTGCAAAACAATTTAACACCTTGTCTGAATTGCTCTTAATGCTTTGGTTTCAGAGTTATAAAACAAAATTTGCATTTTACCCCTAAGTTCTATTTTTAGCTATGGCGGCCATCTTGGTTGGTTGGCTAGATCACGCCACACATTTTGTAAACTAGATACCCCAATGATCATTGTGGCCAAGTTTGGTTTAATTTGGCTCAGTAGTTGCAGGGAAGAAGATTTTTGTAAAAGCTATTGACGGACGACGGACGCAAAGTGATGAGAAAAGCTCACTTGGCCGTCGGTTCAGGTGAGCTAAAACCTGGTTATATTAATATACTTGCCTTAATGGAGCACGTTATATCACCTAAGCATTGGTTTATATTGTTTTATATTTATTATTTAATATATTATATAAAGAGATATTTGATTCTCTTCATGACCATGTTAACAATCTGAAGTCTTTGTCTTCTTGATTTTTTAAAATTAATATCACTATTCCGTTTCCTTTACGACTGGGAACAAAAACAATAATATATCAAAGTTAACAACGGTATCCTGCGAAACAAATTACAGAAACAGCAATAGATAAAAGTTTTGCGGCAGTAAACCAATAATATGGATAATAATACTAATAATAATAATATTAATTATTATTCCATATTGATAAAACTTTAGTAGTTTTTTTCTATATGAATGGGATTTTGAATAAATAAGCATATTCACCTGCGGAAAAAGGATATTCACCGCGCATAACGTCGCGTGCTTTTACCTGCACTATTTTGGTAAAAAAAACCACTTGATGTACAATTGGTTTTGGTTAATAATTGCCATTACATTACATTTCTTTCGGAATATGGAATAAAATAATTACTGTCTTTTGTTTTGGTAAATATTTGGTTTAATTGACTTTTAAAAAACTGATATTCACTTCGGCCGTTGGCCTCAGAGAATATCAGTTTTTCAAAAGTCAATAAAACTACACATTTACCTCATCAAAAGACAGTAATTGTATATTATTTTCTTATAACAGTAATCAAAATTATAAATATCAATAATAATAATATTGATAATAATAATAATAATAATTCATTTTGATATAAAATTATAAAATTATAAAATTCGGTTTAAAATGTAATTTCCAGTGACAAATGATAGCTCATTGATTAAAAAAATATATTGTTTAATAGCAGGTTTTTTTAAACGGGGGAGGTAATTTGTTACTTCCTGTTGAACAAATGTTTTCTACCGGTATTAATTAATAGTTTCCTTGACATGGCATTAAAAAATAAATGATTCTACATACTTTAACCTGACAATATTACAAACATAGCAACGTCCAGAAGGCACAAGGTCAATTCTTGTTTGCTTTTTAAAGGTCATATGGCTGCAACCTAATACATAAAGTCTTACGGCTTGATGATTTATATCTATGAATTGAAAGTAAAGGTCAAAATATAGAACGTCAAATTTATCTATGACCTTGACCTCATTTTCAAGGTCATAAACCAAGGACCTCTTATCAAAATACCCTAGGTCGTACTAGTTAATGAGTTAAATTACCATACATGCAATTTTAAATATAGAAGGGGGAATTATTCCATGTAATGTCGGCGTACCCTTTCAACCAAAATGTATGTGTAACGACATGTCGCAAGAAAACTTTTTAGTACAAATATGTTGTCGATATCTTGTACGGTTTTTGAAAAGAAGTGAAAATATGCCAAAATGAAAATTTAAAATATGACCTTGACCTTTGAATTTGACCTAATTTTATATTCTTTTTTTGAACAAAGGAACATAAAATCAAAAGTCTCTATTTCTCTTTTACTTTTGGTTTACCAGTTAGACGATCATGTCACTTATATAAAATGCATATGGAGTCTCTTGATAGATTCGGACCAAATGATCATATTAATCCTGAAGATGTAACGAGATATTTGGTAAACTAAATTGGTTGCGAAGTAGAAGGGACAGAAAAACAAGAGTGTTAGGGAAGATGACTCTCAGTGGCGGATCCAGAAATTTTCATAAGTGGGGGCCCACTGACTGACCTAAGAGGGGGCCCGCTCCAGTCACGCTTCAGTGATTCCCTATATAAGCAACAAAATGTTTTCCAAAAAAGAGGGGCCCGGGCCCCCTGCCCCCCCCCCCTAAATCCGCCTATGACTCTTACAAGAAAACGTCTTCGGTTAAACATGGTCAGTTTTACAGACTGAAACAATAAGACTACACATGGACAAAAAGTAGGTGAACGAAGAAAATAAAATCATAACAAAAGCAAAAGGTCTTCCCACTGTTAAATGGAAAGACATTATAATAAGAATAGTCAGATCAAAACAAGAAGGTCTTTCCAAGGCAAAGTGGAATGCTTAATAGATATTTCAAATGAAAGGACACTAACTAACTTCTACATTGTTTAATCAGACTAAATTATTTTCCCCCTTGTTTTGTTGTTTTGCTAGATTGTCCTCACTTTAGATTATATTCATTTGCCAATTAAAGTTACACAAATACCCAAAATTTCTAAAATTTCTAAAATAACTATGTGTTCCGGCACACGATGAGTCTGTGTCTATTTCATACCAAATGTAACTTTAACTTCTGGTTTACTGCTGGATCCCATGGAACCACATACCTTAAAACAGTCGTTTTCAATCATTATTTCTTCACTCATTTTGCCAAATGACATATATTTAGATATCAGTTCCTTGTTCTCTTTATTTTTTCTTATATCTTCGTTCCAATAATATCTTTGAGTTGTATAACCAACATTCGTTAATCCAATACCAAGGGTGTTACTTAAAAACAGTGGCGATTTCCACACGATGACAAGGCGTCTATCTGTGTCTTGTATTAGCCACGAAACCATTCCACTTGATCCTACGAAGGAAGCTTCATACTTCCTATGTGCTATCTGGAATGAAATGAAATAAAATATAGGTTACCAGTATAAAAGAATAGTTTTTGGACAAACCAAAAGCAGGAAAAAGTTTACCAAATTTTAAATAAAATTTACATCAAAACTATAAAAGTTCTATCCTTTGAATCGTTAAGGCACATACCAAGCAACAAAATGCAACTGACAGTTTGATTATCACTGTCCCTTGAATAAGACAATAGAACAATAACCATATAATTCATTAAGTTATTATCTTTGTCTGCCTATAATTTTTGCAAACTATATATATATATATAATTACTCTATAAAATAAGCTCAAGGAGGCTCGCGGGTAGAAGATTTTCAGAAAAAAAATAAAAACTTTTTTTTTTCATTTCAAAATTATTTAATTACCTTTTTAAATTAGTAGTTGTTACTTCATCATATGGTACAAAAATCATACCAAAAATGCAATTCGTGTTGACCCCAGGTGATGTTTTTTTGAAATGTAGATATCATTGAAAAAGCTCCAAATTATCTTCCTTTGGTACAAAAATGCCATTTTTTCGCATTAAAATTGAAATATCTTTTTTTTTTAACTCATCGGTGACCTATATTGTTATTATTTTTTTTCGAATAAGCTGTACATAATCTCAATAATTGTAAAATTTAAGTGATTTCTGTAATTTAGTTCTTTTTTTATTTCGATATAACCGCTATTTCCCCTATTAGTTCAACAAAAAAAATGAACATTAACAAAAATGTAGGCTTCTTTCGAAGGCAGATTGTCACGTGAGCGTAAATAAACGGTGACCCCATTTTTTAATTTCATTTTTCTATTAAGTATAAGATAAAGTTCAATTATAGAAAAATGTAGCGAAATCCTATATTAAATAAAAAAAAATATATTTAGACCCGCAAGCCCCATAAACTGAACTTAAAATTCTGATTTATGTGACCTTTTTTCGTCATGGAATTTAGCAACCCCATACATGATATATAAGGCATTTATATGGAATTGATTGCAGATAAGTTAAAATATCTATCTTAAAGGATCGTAAGATGCAGCCAAACAAAGAATTATTTGTTAAGTACGTCTAAAGAAGTGACGAATCTACAATAGATCCATCCTTAGTATCACTTGTGAAGTTGATTCATGGCTGAAAACACATATCAAATTCAAAATAACTCTAAATATCAGCACGGCTGAAATTCGGAGAAATATATATATGTCGTGTACAAGTTGCTATTTTGTACAAATTTTAACATTTACAAAAATCGTGTACATGTTATAATTTGTACAATGCAAAAATACAAGGTATAACATGTACAAAAGTATCTCGTACATGTAATTACATGTACAAAATATAGCTTACAAAATGTTTTAAACTGTACAAAATTTGAAAGTAAATTTTGCTAAAGCGGAATATACGTTTGAAATTGATAAATAACAATAATCAAAAGCAGAAGATGCATTATTTAGAGCATGCATACAATACTGCATTTTCATGTATTTTTTACAAAAATGTTTTAATTGTGTCTACGTATACAAGCCAGAAACATGTGACACCTTGTTTGTACAAAACGTTCATTCTTCTACATTTACACCTACCAGACTTACAACTGCCTTTCTAACACGGACAATGCACAAAACCTTGCATTCCATTCAATGATATCTTTTACACTTTCTTTGATTTAGAGTATAATACAATGTTGACTATTGTACCCCTATTTTTACATATTAACCTATTATGTCTGTTTGTTTTGTTGTCAATATATAAGAATTTTATGCAGCTGTCATACAAGTCAGATATTTGGTTTGTCATTTGATTAGAGGATTTTCGTTTTGAAACTTCCTTGGAGTCCGGTATTTTTTTTTTTTATTTTACTTCTTTCACAATTATGTCACTCGTTGGGACTTCAGACACATTTAAAGTTGTATTTGCTAACACAAATGAACCTGGGTTTTACCCAAGTTTCGCTTTATTTGTCAAACGTAGCCGTTATTTTCATTCACATTTACCACACTCTCTTTCTTGTCAACAGGGACTCTATTAATGGACGAAAATTGAATGATAACGTAATCATCTTTGTACAGAAGAGTAAATCTAGTTTTTGTGTTTTTTTAAAGGTACACGCTTGTACCTGTCCGACATTTAGGAATCTTTTTCGTGCACGCTTGATGTCAATGTAGTTGTAATTTAGTATTTGCATGACGAATATCACAACCAGAAAGTACTCTCTTACGATCAAGTATAACAGAAAAAGTAAACACTTACATGAATGGACATTAACAATAAAATGATTAAAATATTATTGAGGTTAGAGACATATGTTGTAATAATAGAAGTATATTTTTTATTTTCAAATTTAAATAAAAATTTTGTACATTTTATAACATGACTGTACGATGTACTTTTGCACAAATTCGCAACTTGTACACGATATTTATGTTACAATTAATTGGTGAAATTTGAAATTATAAGTACCAAGCAATGCAGTTAATACCTGCAATTACTGATCAATTCCGTTATTCTTTTCAAACTCCAGAAACTCCAGCACCTGTAGGCGTCATTCAGCTGGCCCCTTAAATATGTGTACTAGTACAGTGATAATGGACGTCATACTAAACTCCGAATTATACACAAGAAACTAAAATTAAAAATCATACAAGACTAACAAAGACTAGGAACACCTGACTTGGGACAGGCGCAAAATTTCGGCGGGGTTAAACATGTTTATGAGATCTTCACCCTCCCCCCTATACCTCTAGCCAATGTAGAAAAGTAAACGCATAACAAAACGCACATTAAAATTCAGTTCAAGAGAGGTCCGAGTCCGATGTCAGAAGATGTAACAAAATAAAATAAATAAAATGACAATAATACATAAACAACAACAGACTACTAGCAGTTAACTGACATGCCAGCTCCAGACCTCAATTAAACTGATTGAAATGATGTCTTCATCATATGAATATCATATGATAATTTACCTCAACCAAACTTGAATTTTGTCACCAATTAATATATCACGAAAACCTATATATGCAATGAATACAAATTATTTAATATGAAATGACAAACTGTTGAAACATATTCAATTACACAAAATAATAGACTAAGCACATATGCATGTCTATCGTTTATTACCTGCATGTTTGCATGCACATTCCACGAATTCATGCAATATTCAACTGACTATAGGCTTCCCTAACCATAAACTCGACCTGGATAGTTACATCTTTCAAAGCTAATTAACATAAGGTAAAACAAAATTGTCGAAAAAGAGGGTCATAAAAGAATAACGGTATTTTGTATACTCCTTTCAACAACTCAAATTTCTGCCCGCCTACTCTTGCTGAAAATTCAATATCAAAATCGCAAATGCCATTATTTTATTTATACTGGGTACATAATAAAGGAAATAAATTCAAAGGATCACCAAATGTTATTGCCACAACTCTTTTGGTTTTAGAACATATGAATGTATCCTTTCTTTTAAAACAACAGTATACAGCCTTTTTATATCAAAAAATGATGCAATTGACCACATGACCAGTAAACAAAATGACTTCAGTATGATTTATGACTGTTTGGTGGTCTGAATAATTAACACATTGAGAATAAATACTTTTATTAGTGATTTTGGCTTTGTATAGGTTTTTACGTCATTGTTGCCTTACATTTTTGACGAATTTACGCAAAAAATATAAAATCTGACTGACCTGACTCATTCGTAAAGAAACATTTGAAAACAGCTGATGATACATATTCCAATAAATTGCAATACCAAAGAGAGAAATGACAAAACAGTATAGTGTAAGTATTTACCATAGCTTCTGTATGTCCAGGACTAATTGAAACAGCAGGAGTTGATACATATCCTGATATTGTTATCATATTTGGTTGGATCAGATGAAACTTTGTCAGGTTTATGACTTGAATACCAACAACAGTACTGGAACGGTGATTCATCATTAATTTAGACAAGTTTGTTCCTTGCAAAGATCGACCAAATTGCGTTCCTTGTTTTGTAGAGTTGTTACCTGCATGAAAAGATAATAACAGTGAGACTAGAATAATAACTGATAGTCAGTTTGAATGAAATGATAGATATTGAAAGTCTGTGCAATTCTCCATGCATGTATAAATATGCAGCATTACAATTGGATGACTAGCTTATCAGCTGTAGCTAATCTAGAATGAGAATAGTAATGCTAAAATCTCATGTTTCTTAAGTAGAGAAAAGTTAAGTGTGTGTTTGCTTTCGTAACTCTTCTAATTGACGTGTTAGAAAAGTCGATACTTCTGTTGGCGCTCTTGTTTGATGGAAGATAATTGCAATATGATTTGGGGGTTATCTCCAAAAAATGTATATACTTTATCGTTGTTTATTTCCTGTAATGTTATCGAAATATCGTTATTTATAGTACATGTATGCAAGACAAAATCAACCAATCATGTTAAGTACCCCAAATTAATCATTTAGATTTAATGTGAATTTAAAAAACAATTGCATGGAAAATTGAAGATAATAATAGCCATATATTTAATAATATTTGTTTTCATTCTAGAAGACAAAAAAGATAAAACAATAAAGCAAAGCTTTGCCTTTTGAGGAAAAAGGGGACATATTTTGTATATTTTCAGAATCAACAAACTCTTGCAAAAGATAAAGGAATACTCTTTTTGTCCCGCTTGATCCTCAATTGGAAACAAACCGTCGTTATACCCTCTTTCTGGAACGATTAAAACAGAAAATAAGACTAAAACGATTTTTTTTTTGGAAAATATTAGTTCCCCATGCACACAAGATGAATGCGTGGTGATTTACTTTAAAATGCAAATTTGGGATTTTGTTGTCACTGTGTATTGAAATAGGTATTGTATGATTTGGTGGTATTTGTTAAACACGAACTAAAACTTGGTTTGTCCCTCAACAAGTCTATTACACAATTCAATGTTTTTGATTTAGTTTCATTCTTTTGATGTTTCCACGACGTTCCATAACAACACCTACAGTCTTGAAACGTCTTATTGCGTGTTCAACTTAAACACGACAGGCACTCAGACATTCTTTAATTTAAATTTTTGCATTAATTTTTTTTCATCTGCGTTTTTCGTCTGAACAGATATCTTTGATATGGTGTTACAATTGATAGTCTATTGACTTTTGAACTTGAAAATGAATAGGGTTGTAAATATTCAGATATGTTAAAGATATGCCAAGGTAGGTCAATTTTGAGTCTAGACCGTAACAAGAATATCAATTGCGCTATTCATTAGCTTTTTGTGTGTTTATGTGTTTTTGTTGTTGTACATTAAGTGATTTTGAGTCATGAATAGATACTATATCAACGAAATTACAAGTCTAACTTCGACCTTGACCTTTGACCATGAAAATTAAAAGCACTCTAGATATTCATAAGGACTTATTATGTACCATGTTTGATAAAAATCATAGAACGATGTTAAATATAGAGTGTTAATAAGGATATACCGGACGGAAAGTTTCCGTAAGAACGGCCAGACAGTACTGTAAAAAAAATCCCCTCCAATTTTGTTGGCGAGAGGATCAAAACCATTAGAAATTGAAAAACAGACACATATTATTTTACAAGATGGCAATGGTGACTCGAAGGGTCGAAAAATCTACATTTATGGAAACCCATTATAAGTATGAGATGTTTAGCTACGGGCAAAGTCAGCTTAAGCTACGTCTGTATTTATCTCTTTTTTGTCAATGCTTTGCAAACTTTTAATTTCTTAATTAGGCACAAGGTACAGTATACGAGAACTTGAAGTTACTCAAAGCTAGCTCAAAGTAAATAACAACGGCCCTCGAATGTTTAACTGTACCCTGAATTATTTATTAGTGGTTAACGACTTTGAGATAGCTTTAAGTTAAGAATTATTAATCCGATATTTCGTATAAACATTCTATGATCACAGGCTAAGATCAGAGAATGTCAGTCTTAGATAGCAGATTAGCAATCTTAAATCACGGATTACCAATCCGAGATCCCTGGTTGTTTATGTTTTAATGGGTTTCTTTATAGCTTAGTTATCAGGTAATATGGCTACACACGTTTTACCACTTGTTTACAAAACGTTAAAACAACATATTTTTTCTGGTTTTTAAAAAACATGTTCCATCTATAGCTAATCCTGCGTATTAGTATTTTTAAGAGAAATATCAGCGGTATGAAACACGCCTATACTATAACACCAATATGTAGTGTTTTTATTTTTTGAATTAGTCCCCACATCATATTGTATTCATCTTTCATCCAACACGAGCGGCAGCAGTAGTGTCGACTTTTCTGACACGTCAAATTAAAATTATGTTTCACTTTTTTAATCATGGTATTTATGATATTTTTGGCTAAAAGAAATACTAATTACTAATTACCAAAAGAACCAAACATCCCTAGCAGAAGAAGTCGATAACCATGCAGACTATTTACGTTGTTTCATTCAAACATAAATTTGGCGATACCGAAAAAGTAAATATATCGACAATTCAACGATGAATGATGTCTAAGGAACACTTCCCTCACACTGAGACAAATAGTTTTACTCTTCAGATAATTGCAAACATTTTTGTAGATGGACAGCGTGAATAAACAAGCATTACCTGCTATGCAGATCGGAATGCCCTTGTGGACATATGTTTGTTCAGATCAATACATCGGTTTATAGTGGCTAAACCAACTCGGTATCCAGCTTATAATAGTGCGATCAGTTTACCCATTTAACATAATGTAAAGCCGGCTATTTTCTGAAATAATTTCCTATTAAAGGATTTATCTTGCTGTGATTAACTAGTATTATACTGAGACTGATACAATGATTAAGATTCTTAGATCCAAATTCTTCCACTGTTAATGTTTTTTGGGGACTAAAATTGATTTTTGAAAGCATATTTAAAGGCAAAGTAATAAATAAACTCATCATAGATACCAGGACTAAATTTAATATATACGCCAGACGCGCGTTTCGTCTACAAAAGACTCATCAGTGACGCTCGAATCCAAAAAAGTTAAAAAGGCCAAATAAAGTACGAAGTTGAAGAGCATTGAGGACCAAAATTCCTAAAATGTTTGCCAAATACAGCTAAGGTAATCTATGCCTGAGGTAGAAAAGATATAAATTATGTTCTTGTACTGTGGTTATTGGCTTTAAAGTATATAATTCAAAGAAGCACTATACAAAAACTTTGTAAATGTTCATTAAAAACAAAATAAAAGTATTAGAAAATCCTATAAAGACAGAAAGAAAATAAAACGTTATTTAAGATACAGTTGATTACTGCCAAAGCAGAAATTTTCGTAGCAGATTATATTACGGTATTAGTGGAAAGAATATATCCACGAAATTAAAACCCTAACAAAGTTTAACCCACAAATAATATCTCTTCCACTGACTGGAAACTACGAAATCAAATCTACATGAAATCTTATACAGGTTATATAGAGACAAAACTACGAAATGTTAAACCCAACAAAAAATAATGTTTCTAAAGTATACTAGTATAGCATTCAAAAAAGCTAATAGGACTACATTCAAAATGAATAAAATCTATCAAATTAAATTTGTTTAGACATAACAGGGAGTAATCGTTTACATGGTCAGTATGACTTATATAATGTTCATTTAATATCTCCATTAAAATCATTAAAATTTTAATGCAAATTTTTGACGCAAATTCTGAAAAGAATTCGTGAAACAGTTACATATATATTTAATGTTAAGTTCTTTGATATATATACATCTGCTTGAACGTCCATCGCTGGGATTCGAACTCATCCTTTTGAGATATCGAGACACCACTGCCTGCGATATCGACCAAGTACGCTAAAAAAAATCAGCTTTCGGTGGCCTAGTGGTATCTTTTCTCAGTAAACCTAGAGTTGTAACAGAATACACGATATATTAGGCATGAAGAATTTGTCTACCGTAAATTAATGATCTTAAGATGGGGTCACAGAAATAAATCCTTTTTTCCTTTACGACAGATAATTTAGCTAACCTGCAATGAATTATATCTTCATGCCTTATATATCATGTATACTGATAGTTCAGTCTAAGTTGCCGAGTGATCTAGAGCGCTAAACACAGTGCAGACGGTGTTGTCTTGATATCCTAATAGTATGGGTTTAAAATCCCGGCAATGGAAGAACAAACATTTGCATCAGCAAATTGGCAGATTTTACATCGTTGTGCTGATATTTAGAGTTATTATGAAGATAATATGTTTTTTTTTAGCCTTGTATTATCTTCACTTGTGATCTATGGATGAATCTGTCGTAGGGTTGTAACTGGTTCAGTTATTCATAAAACCAGGTTTAATCCAACATTTTTCTTCTTAAAAAAATGCATGTAACAAGTCAGTAAAATGACTATTGATATTCATTCATTTGATTTGTTTGATGACGAACGTCTGTTTTGAATTTTCCTCGGAGATCAGGAACTGTTTGATTTAATTTAGACGTGCAAAACCTTATAAAGTTCATCCTTTACAACCGGACCTTTCAAACATGGATGAAACGAAACGAAAATAAACAACCAAGTGTTGCAACTGTCAGTGAATGAAAAATTATGGTATTCAAAATAGGAGAAAAACAAGTTGAATAAACAGATATTAGTGTGCATGAAACATGTGGGATTCAATCATAATGAAAAACATCCAGTTTACCATGAAGATGTAGAAAAATATATTGTATTTTGAAAGATAACTAAACAAACACCAACCATTGTCACTGTCGTCGTCTTCCGTATCATGTTGGAATCTTTTGTGACGACTATTATAACTCATAGCAGCCATAATATCAGAAACGACCTACAACAATATTTTAATTAATTTTGAAAATGTATTTATTGTATATAACATTGACTCTCAATATATTAAAACAACAACAATTAGTAGCATGACAGTATTTCTGTGACACTCTTGATTTAAACAGAAACCAAAAGTTGCAAAACATCATACTTTGCCTTATTTCAATATAACTATAGACTAAAACTCTGATCGTCAGATAGTATCTTCGGTCTTGTACGGAAAGCGATCATTAACTAGATACAATGCTTATAAGTTAGTAAATAGTATTCATACTACATATGTTTCTGATCAAGACAATAAATTGCCTATTTTCATTATTCATGCGATAAATAATTATCAAAGGTAAAAGGATTATAATTTAGTACGCCAGACGCGCGTTTCGTCTATATAAGACTCATCAGTGACACTCATATCAAAATATTTATAAAGCCAAACAAGCACAAAGTTGAAGAGCATTAGAATCCAAAATTTCAAAAAGTTGTGCCAAATAATGCTTAGGTAATATATGCTTGGTATAAGAAAATCCTTAGTTTTTTTCAAAAATTCAAAGTTTTGTAAACAGGAAATTTATTTAAATGACCACATTTTTGATATACGTGTCAACACCGAAGTGTTGAAATAAAAATTTTATCCTTAAAACAATTCATTATAAAATTCAACTGTTACCATAAGAAAGTGCGTTGTCTTTATGTAGCGTACCAGACTCAGATGCCGTATGACGTGGGACCAATCGGAAGTCAGATAAAACTTCAAACCTACAAACTGCAACTGTGTTTTTGCAATTTTGCGCCTGTCCCAAGTCAGGAGCCTCTGGCCTGTGTTAGTCTCGTATGATTTTGAATTTTAGTTTCTTGTGTATAATTCGGAGTTTAGTATGACGTTCATTATCACTGAACTAGTATCATGCATATTTGTTTAAGGGCCAGCTGAAGGACTCCTCCGGGTGCAGGGGTTTTCCTCTACATTGAAGACCCATTGGTGGCCTTCAGTTGTTGTCTGCTCTATTCTCGAGTTGTTGTCGCTTTGACACATTACCCATTTCTATTCTCAATTTTATTTGCTTCATCTAAATAAACGACAACGTAAGATAAAGGAGAAATGGCAAACGATGATTGGCTGTTAGTCGGATATATATATATGTTGATATACGATGACAGTAGTTTTATGCTGACAATGTGGCAAATTTGGTAACCAGCACAGGGTAACATCTTATCTTTAATAAATGTAAATGTCCTGATTGTTTCAAATATGTTCTCAGACCTTATGCATTAGTTTAGCATCATCAACTTACAACCTTATATTTAAAATTCTAAAAATGAGAAGGTATGTCTCTAAATAGTTGAAACACATACATATCAGTCAACCAGTGCGGGATTGTGGCCGTACACCTTATGTGAAAGGTTCATCATCAAATACTAAATATGAATAACAAAGTCTAAACCTGAAAGAATCTCGAATTTCGAAATACCAACATCTCAGACAACATCTAAATGAAAGTTATTCCACAGGAAATGAAAGTGTAATACATACTGAGAAGTGTGTTAATAAGGATTTTGTCATTGTACTTAATCTTTCAACGACTTCTTGATATCTAAACATTCATTGTTATTTTTAAATCTATTCGTTATTTGATACTGCGAGATGAGTATTCTTTATCATATTATGAATGATGTCGAACTATTTTGAGTATGTCAAGGATAATTTAGTGAAGATTAATTTATAATCGTTTTTGGTCAAATAAACGATAGATTATTTATCCACATTAATCATTGTGAATTGATTGCGTGATATTTTATTGTTTGCTTAAAGTCTAGTGCCTATTATGCCATGCAGATCGAGGCCGATAAGCTTTTGCCTGTATTAAAGGTATTAGATTAGTTAAGTTTTCCGTTTTGTATTTTCCTCTGAGCTCAGTATTTTTGTGATTTTACTTTTTTAGTCAGTACACATCCAACATCCAATTGATGTAGCATAAATACGTCATAAACGGTCAGGAAAAAAACATGACCTTGTTCAATGCCAAGATACAGGAATCGACATATTGTAGATCCACGAGAGTACATATATGTATATAACAATACTACTTAACTCGCTTTTATTTACTGAAAAAAAATCAACACTTAAACCAATAAAACAATGTTTAAAAATCTAATGACAATGTTGTATTGGTAACCTTTTAAAAGAAGTGTACATAAAGGATCAATAAGTTTACCAGGATCCTTATTTAGACCTCAATTATGTTAAGACCGGGTTACTTGACCATCAGCAGTCTTCAGTGGTCATCTCAATGCTTCATTAAATCACGCCCATATTAAAAAAACATGGAATATGTTGATACATATTATCGAGTTCATGCATCTTTAATACAATTTATCATTTGGATATGTACGTCTCGATATACTATAATTAGATATAAGAAACTAAGTCAAATTGCCTAACAAAAGTTAGAAAGCAAGTGCCCTTTTAAATTGAAAACAAACCAAAGATTTGAGATAAGAACATAGCATTTTTTCCCTACTGTTTTTGTGATATCATTTTTTAAGTTATCCAATATTCATTTTTATTTAAATTTTACCTGAGCAAATTTTAATATCTTACCGAACATGCCGAAAGCTAGCCAATCTTTTACATGCATCCTTTTTTGAAAATTAAAGAATGCATTTAAATTTTATATATTCAGTCTCTATTAGCTCTTGAAATTGTTTGTACAAAACGCTGTAGTTGTACAAATTTTTCTATAACCAAAATGAACCATGCTGAACATGTAGACGTTATGATTTCATTTAAATTGTGCAAACTTTGATTTAAAATTCAGAATGTTGAAAAAAGAGACATTTAAGATAAAAAAAGAAATGAAAAGACGATACCATGGTAAATAACAAAAAACAACGAAAAACACCGAGATACACGATTTCTACTGCGAACTTTTGAAAATTCTTTAAATACAAACTCTGAAAACACCTTACCTGTTTCAGATGACAAAGTTACCCTTGTGTGTTTAAAGATAAAGGTATCACATATACTTAACATAAATTTGCTCATATTTTTGCGCATGTGTGTTTACAAACAATGAACTTTGTAATATGATATCTCAAAGTAATTACAGACTTAATAAAACATTCTGATAACTTATATATATGTTAATATATATCTCATTTAAACAAATATGTATAACAACTGCCATTCAACAATGTTAAAGGAGGTGAAACTTACTCTAATACCAAACAAAGAATAGTATACCGCTGTGCAAAAGTCATATATCGATTGCAAGAAAACAAATCCGAGTTACAAACAAAAACCGAGGGAAACACATCAACTATTTCAGGAAAACAAAGCAACAACGGGACCATTGACGTGAAACAAAACAAACGGCAACATGCATGGAAACGAACTAGTTGATATCAACTGCTATATTCCTGGCTTTGTACAGGTCATTTTAAGAAACAAATAGTGGGTTGAACCTATTTTTAGTTGCTAGCCACCCCCCCCCCCCCCCCAAATTGAAATCATAATGTTAAAAAATATCGCTTAAATGAGAACACTACGTGACAGAAATTTAGCTGAAATACACGCAAGAACTCTCATCACAGAGAAACCAAGTCATTCCACACATAACAAGTGGTTCACTTTTTTGTTCCGTTTGTTGACATAGTCGAGTGTTTTGTCAGTGTTTTTTAAGGAAATTTCGACTTTTTGAATACACCTTGGAGTTAAATAAATTTTGATGTAACATATCTAAATTTGATTAAGTTTAGTGGTCGCTGGTTTCGTAAGCATGCCAAATACAAGAGTATTATTTATCGTGGATTAAGCGTTCTAAACTTGGTCATTGTGTTTTAAATAGGTGGCTTCTCCACTTCTCCTTTTGCCACTGCGTTATTGAGTCGATGATAAAACAAAAACGTTTTATAATCCTATGTCTTTTATTCTAAAACAAATTAAATCAATACTCGTTAACGATTTTGACCAGCTTTTTTAATAGCGATCTTAACTTTGTCTTGGTCGATAGAAGTATTTGCATGTCTCGGAAAAGCAACTTTCATTGTAAGACCGTGCAGGTTGTGAGTTGTTTGTAATCTGTATATTACAACTTGCAATAACATTAAATAAATGTTTCATATTAATACTTTTGATTTTATAAAAATTTAATAAGAAGAATTGAATGCTTTTTCTAGTAATTTTATATGGTTGTTAAAGCGTTGACCGTGCGCACATTTTTAGAATGAAACGCTTCATGCAAATTGTACTTTGGTCACAGTTTTAACACTTCGATTTATATTCAATATGTCTTAATAAAAATAATCAATACATGATGGCACCCATCTCCACTTCTAAGAAAGGACTTCACGTTTTTTACTTAGACAAGTTTATAAATGTTGATGTCAACTGACAGACTGGTTCGCTGACAAATGTATAAGTTATTATTTTTTTTACCTTTCAATCAATTAGTCTCCTCAACTATGCTAGTTATTAACGTTATTATTCTACGATCGAAGAATTGCAATAATGGTGAATGTATGGGTTTCGATGATTTGAATCGTAAAGACAATTTATCAGATTATATTCAGCGTCTGGTCCAGTTGATAGCAGTAGTACGGCTGCATTTCAAAAAATCATACATAAACATAACATAATCCTGGTTGAAAATAACCTTCCATCACATAGATCGCTTGATTTCCATGATATAAACATAGAACGATAAATATATGCATTTATCCATCATGTAGAAAATGTAAAAATTGATACTCATTTCAAAAGATATAAAATATAAATTTCTATGGTGATTTTATTCTTTTTTTCTGCTTAATAGGTATGTTTGACAAATATCTTTTACATTTCATTATCAACAGAAAGCATATAACATCAACAAGATTGGCGTGAGACTGTTAATTTGAAAAACCTCATATTTTGACAAGAAATAAATGAACCGAAATTATAAAAAATTTCGTGGAATTTTATTTTATTATTAAAGTTTTTTTTAAATTTTTTGGCACCTATTTCGCGATGCCAGTACAAAAGCATTTTTTGATTCTATATTCAAATTTTCCTTGCATGAATAGATCAAGAACAAGTTTGGACAACGTCGACTATTGAATTGAAAACCATAGAAAATTTTAAACGAAATTGTAAACGAATAAATCGCATTGCAGTACTTGAGGGCAACATCGTCTTTCGAATTGAAAACCAAGGAAAATTTTAAACGAAATTTTAAACAAATAAATCTCATTGCAGTAAATGGATATTTTTAAATCGTATAAGAATCATTTTTTTGTACTCACGAGTGATTCTACAGATCATCCTTCGAACTTGAAATTGAAAATTGTAGAATAAATATTTAGTGTGACTTTATTCTTTTTTTCTGTTTAATAGGTATGTTTGACAAATATCTTTTACATTTCATTATCAACAGAAAGCATATAACATCAACAAGATAAAATTAATACCATGGCATATCTAGCCCAAAATTACGAGAATGTGTAACACCATGCTTGGCAACTAAATCGATATAATAAGCTGCCCTTTCTATAGGAGTTTGTTGGCGACTGTGAAATATTTCCAATGCTTGTTTAATACTACGCTTATATATGTCGGTAAAAGGTACTTGTTTAATATTGGCAATTAACTCTTGGGTAGAAAAATGATTTAAATCCATTTAATGCCATAATCTTTGTTTTTCCTAACGGCCGCATTATAAGGTTGGTCAATACTTAATGGAACGTAATAACAGAAATTCCGTTGTAGATAGCCTCTATACTTCCATGGGTCCCACAATATGTTATAAATAAGATGGTACGGGGATGACCTTGTAAATAGTTCTGTGGGACCCATGGAAGTCTCAAAATATTGTCCGTGTTCTCCTCCTGATCTCTTTGTCGAATCACAAAGTTAAGATAAGATATTTGTTTAAAAGCTACAATCATTTTCCCGAAGGTATTATTCGGAAATGTTTTGAAAATGCTACCGAAAGAAACAACTACCAAGCCTTTGTTTGAAGATGCAATTGTGTCGAGATGCTTTGATACCTTTTTCGACGGATGTGCAGCAGACTGCCACAGAGTATTACATTTTGCGGGAACAGTTGCCAATATAAAAAAAAATATGTTTTGCCAGATTATGTAAAAGGTATTAATGGGAATTCAAAAACAAAATTTAAATATGAAGTAAATAAACACCTAATCAGCAAACTCGAGCCAATTTAAGATACTTGTACCTACGTTGGCCATTATTTGTTTTAAAACAAGGCAATACAAACATTTACAATTTTTCTTTCGGTTTGGAATGGGAAATACTTGTGGAAAGTGTAGAACGACAAATGTTTAAATACAATTGCAAGATTAAAGAGTCATAGATTGTATGTACTCTAAAAGATTGTTTTAATATTTTAAGTATCAACATCAAACTGTAACATAATCTACTTCATATATTTCATAATAATGTGATTTTATCCAATTTGGCGTGAGACTGTTAATTTGAAAAACCTCATATTTTGACAAGAAATAAATGAACCGAAATTATAAAAAATTTCGTGGAATTTTATTTTATTATTAAAGTTTTTTTTAAATTTTTTGGCACCTATTTCGCGATGCCAGTACAAAAGCATTTTTTGATTCTATATTCAAATTTTCCTTGCATGAATAGATCAAGAACAAGTTTGGACAACGTCGACTATTGAATTGAAAACCATAGAAAATTTTAAACGAAATTGTAAACGAATAAATCGCATTGCAGTACTTGAGGGCAACATCGTCTTTCGAATTGAAAACCAAGGAAAATTTTAAACGAAATTTTAAACAAATTAATCTCATTGCAGTAAATGGATATTTTTAAATCGTATAAGAATCATTTTTTTGTACTCAAGAGTGATTCTACAGATCATCCTTCGAACTTGAAATTGAAAATTGTAGAATAAATATTTAGTGTGACTGTACAATCATAGAATTCTAATCATTAGATAAAAGGGAAAGATTTTACAAAAAGACAGTGAAAAAATAAGCTAGATTCTGATCAATTATCTGTCGACCGTATCTTGACTGCTACATATAAAACGTTTACGAGACTTTCACTTCATTTTCATAGCGTGCGCAAATCGATTTTCTTTCAGTTTCTTTATTCAACAATTATTGCTCTGAATATTTCTTTGCATTTCAACCACTGTTTGAAAACATTCCACATTTCTTTGATAAGAATTTCATAGGTTCTTTATATTGGTGGTTACTCATTTTACATGACACTTGTCTAAATGGTCCTCATGTTAAGATAGTCGGTAAGAAAATTGGTTACCCGGTCAGCTAGTGACCTATACGATATATGCGAGGTCAGTAAATTCTATTTTGGTTGAGTGCGAAAAGTGTAACCATTAATATTAGATTGTTATCACTTAGATGAGCATGTGTAACCAAATTTAAGGCCAACAGGAAGTCTATATACGTAGAACACAAACGAATGTATGACCAATATTTTCCTTGTAAATATTAATAGAATGCATAAGTACAAAATGTCGTTTCTCAAATTATTACCGAATGATATCAGTGTCTTGAAATTATGAGGTTAAGGACATTATTGAGCCAATTAATGTATACATGATATATGCTTACTAGAAAAAAGTAAAATCACAAAATTTCCAAACTCCGAGGAGCATTCAAAACGGAAAGTCCCTAATCAAATGGCAAAATCAAATGATAAAACATATCAATCGAATGGGCAACAACTGTAATATTCCTGACTTGGTACAGGAACTTCTTAAGGGGAAAAAAGGTTGGCAATATCATATAACTTTACTTTCTACTTTAAAGATGATGTTCTCTCGCTAAATAATTTAACATTTGGTGTTTATAATAAACGCATCTATCTCATCGAACTAGAAATAGGGGATTTTCTTAAAAAAAAAAAGAAAGACCATATGTAAATGTGTTTTATTGTACATAGAGGCAACAGTCGTATACCGCTGATCGAAATTCATAAATCGAGAGAGAAAAAAACAAATCCGGGTTACAATCTAAAACTGAGGAAAACGCATCAAATAAAAGAGAACTACAACACAACAGAACACACAACATTAAAATGTAACACACACAGAAACTAACTATAATATAGTAATGTCCATTTCCCCGACTTGGTCTTGGCAAAGCGTTGCTATTTAAATTCATGAAAAAGAAAATTTCAATAATACTGAATTTCGAGGCGAATTCAAAACGAAAAGACCCAAATCAAAAGGCAAAATCAAAATCTCAAACACATCAAACGAATTGACAAAAGCTGTTATACTCCTGATTCGTTACAGGCTATACAAAAATGGTGGATTAAACCTGGTATTATAGCTAGCTAAATCACTCACGTGCATGACTGCCGTATAAAATTCTATTGGCAAAACACGGACATATCAGGGAAAAATGACAAAAATGGGATACATCAGTCAACGTTGTGTTATTATCTTAATCACCATAAAAAACACACATGTACAATGACACAATGACAGGATGTATAAGTACAGAGTCACGTTACATACAAGACCGAAACACAAAAAGGCACACAAATTACAGAAACTATCATAGAACAATATCACAATGACGGGATTTTTAAGTGCAGAACTACTTCGTATGTAACCAAGAAACACAAAGAGGTTTACAGAAAAAGCATATAAGAAAAAATGAAAGAAAAGAATACAAAAATTAGCATCGAACAATAAGACAATGAGTGGATGTATGATTACAGAGCAATGTCAAATGCATACCACCAAAGGAACAGACTAAACAGTTAAAGTATTATTCCTAGAGACACCTAAAAAAATACTATAAGACATTATTAAGATGATAAACAAAGTCAATACCTACAATCTATAATTCATGACCATCGAATATTATTATTAAGTTAATACGAAATGAAATATTTATCAACAAGGTCTTGGTACCTTCCGCAGGGCTTTTTCAATTTGGTAATTATTTCACACAAAGAAGTTTTCAAATGAATCTTAATTTATGTTTTATAGTTTATTAAGAAATGTTAATATATTAATTCCAAATTAATGCTGAATGCTTTAAGTATAACTTATCAACCAGCAGTTATACTAACTAAATATTGGAGTCATTTTAGTTTTAGATTTTAGTTTAATTGTGATTTGAAATAGTATCAATATGAATTTAATAGGTTCCTTGCAATTACAATTGCTTGAAAACTTGCGTTAATATTAATCATAGTGATATAGATAGATTTTATACTTTATTTATTTGAATAAATTGATCAGTTACTGATATTTATAAGCTTGTTGATCTGATCCTTTACAATCTAATTTAACAGATTATCGATTAAAAATTATTGTTTATTTTCCAACTGCTGTTGCATGTATGTATGCAGGCCACTTTTATTTTTGTAAAGCCCTGAATTTCAAAAATTGGAGGGGTTGCATGCATTTTTTCCTTCTGTGAGTTTGTGAACTAACACTTGAAAAACCTGCCTCAGCTTGTTGGTCTGATACAAAGCAGGATTCATATTCCTATCGCATTGAAATAATCTCATCCAGAGAACACATAATCTTGCCATGATGTCTGAATAGTTTTAAGGGGTCATGATTTATATGGAATTTATAAGATGCACACATATGCATATTTTTAGAATCAATTTCTTGTAAATTATGTTTGGAACTGACATTTTGTAACTCTTTTCCAACAGTATCTTTATAATCAGAGACGAAATTGTACTTTAGTATGAATGATAGCATAATAATTTGTCCACCTTTCATGTTTGTAGTTCAAGTTTAAATCTAACAAAATTCATAACTCATATCCTACTTTAAATACCACCTTGATATTTGTGAACCTGCACTTAAGCGTATCTAATGAAAAACAATTTATTTTGAGACAAATTTCTCTTGTTAGCATTAAAATAAAATAACAGTATCTTTATTCTATAGTGACTGCTGTCATGTCATATAAAAATGGAGAGACTTTGATGTCCAGTATGGCTCAAACAGGTCCTGTTTTCATACAACCTTTCAAGAACATGGTCAAATCTGCTTGATCTTTTTATACCCCTGTCAAAATTTTGACGGGACATTTTATGTTATACAAATGTCAAGTGTCCGTCTGTCCGTCTCTCTATCTGTCTGTCCGTCTCTCTATCTGTCTGTCCGTCTGGCGTAAACATGTCACACCGTAACTTGAGAACAACTTATCCAGACTTCATGAAACTTATCATAGTTGTTTCTTACGGATGGTCAAATGATCTGAATACGTTTTGGTGAAAATAAGATTATAACTTTTTGAGGGACAGCATTTTGTAACTAAAACAGGGGTGTGTCTTTTTCACATGTCGCGCCGTATCTAAAAAACGTTTTATGATTATTGCTTAAAACTTTACACACTTCTTAGTTATATTAATCTTAAGATCTGTTCTCTTTTTGGTGATGATTCAAACTTTCGTTTTTGAGTTATTGAGTATTTTGTAAATTTGTGGTTTTGATTCAAAATTTTATTTTAGTGATATTTATTTTTTTTAAAAGAGGGGGGGGGGGGTTCATATGTCCCTCCGTATCTCAAAAACAATATATGGTTATTGCTTAAAACTTTCTCAGAAACTATTTATAATTTTTGCTTAAAACTTTCACACAAGATGACGGGCGTATCATGAGCTCGTGGCGCAGCTGTTTATTATAGAAAAGTATGATATTTTTTACTGAGGTGAACTAAAATAAGACAGTGTGTTTAAAAAAAAAACATAAACTGCATGTGACCTTGATCTTTGACCTTTTTTAAGTGTATTAAGTGTGTTTATTATTGTTTGTCAGGAAGGACTTTCTAGGATACAGTTTACATTATTAATCTGAGATATCTCAAACTCTCCAGTTTGCCACCCGAACAAAAATGAATTCTGAATTTACATGAACTACATGAACTACATGAAGAGGAGACATACATTTGTATAGGTTTTCCTTTATATTGGCATCTACCAAAAGTAGCTTTTCTTTTTCACTACACTGTTTTCTAGTACACAATTTTATGCCTAACATACAAAAACTGTGAGCTTTTTTTGGCTTCTTCAGGAAAGATATATATTCATGTTATTTCACCAGTCATAAATTTAACCAAAATGGAGAGGTTGTGAAATTAGTTGTTTATAATTTCTATATGCTATTTCTGATATCGCAATACAGGAATCATGTTTATTTATTATAATGATGCTGACTTCA
This sequence comes from Mytilus galloprovincialis, assembly GCF_965363235.1. Taxonomy (NCBI): domain Eukaryota; kingdom Metazoa; phylum Mollusca; class Bivalvia; order Mytilida; family Mytilidae; genus Mytilus; species Mytilus galloprovincialis. The sequence goes on from NC_134845.1 coordinate 49,627,057, forward strand.
TACAGGAACTTCTGAGGAAGTAAGATAAAAATTTAGCAAAATTCTTCCACTTTATGTTCCACTATATAAAAGATATTCTCTCACTAGACAAATGCTAGATAGTTCAAAATTTGGTGACTACATTAAACGAATATTTCCCATCGAAATGGTACTACAGATGCAGTTAAATCTCATATCTTGACTTACATCTAGAATTTGACAATGATGGTCGGTTGAAAACAAAACTTTACAACAAAAGAAATGATTTCAGCTTCCCAGTTGTGAACTTTCTATTTCTATGGAGCAACATTCTAGCAGCGCCTGCATCATGTGCATACAAGGAAGCTATTAAACCAAAAGTTCTAAATGGTGAAGTTGAAATCATCCCTTCGTAAATTTTACGGATGCCATCACAAGTTGGTTGACCGTTATGGAATAACCGGACGCGTTTTACAGATTATATCGGATATGTTCCTTATGTTGTAACTACAAAACCCTTCCCTTTTCACGAATATGACCTACCGAATTAGACTAGTTAACGGATTTGTAGTAATAAAGCAACACGACGGATGCCACATATGGAGCAGGATCTGCTTACCCTTATTGGGCACCTAAGATCACCAACAGTTTTTGATGGGGTTCGTGTTGCTTAGTCTTTAGTTTTCTATGTTGTGGCTTCTATACTATTATTCGTCTTTTTCTCTTTTTATTTGAAACCATGGCGTTGCCAGTTTACTTTCAATCTATAAGTTTGACTGTCCCATTGGTATCTTTCGTCCCTCTTTCATTGACAAAAAAGAAAATCAAATTTATTTTACGTCAATTCATAAACAACAAGTAATGGCGGTCTATCAGAGAACAATTTTACTTGTTTGTTGTCTTGTATAAAACAGTACACTCAAATATTTTAGAAATGAAACTACGGAAGCTGTAAGTCAACAAATTAATTTATTAGGTTTTAAATTTTGAATCACAATTGCCCAATTATCTTAAAAGTAGCTATTTGAGCTTCCTTCCCTCCACCTGCTATAAACAACATCCCTTCACTATCAACAGCTATACATGCAGAACTCACAACGAATAAATATTTGTTATTATAAAGTTGTCCTAGTGAACTTTGGCAAACTGTATCACCCTTTTGGTTAAAAACATGAATTTTAGTGTCATAAGAGCCAGTAGTAACTATAATTAACCCAGATGGCAATATTGCTGACAAGTCTACAGGTTCAAAATCTGTTCCAGATTTACTTGATGTCAATTTTAGTTTTCCTTCATTGTTAATAACTACTAGTCTTCCTCGAGTGTTGAATCTGTAATTTGATTCTTCAATAAAACATATTGAATTGTCAAAGTTTGTAACTATTCGCAATGGACACGTAAATAACTTGGATTTACCTTTTTCCTCATCATTCTCAAATGTTCTTTTTACTGTTCCTTCGGAATCAAGTACTACAATTCTACCATCACCGTCATGGCTACTGCTAGCAAGCCCTACTAGAATCTCATTTTGTTTGTTGACATAGATACCAAATGTTTTAAATGGAGTGAAGGAATGAAAAGTCTCAATAGTTTCTATAGCCCTTAACAATTTTAATTCACTTTCCTGTTTTGACACGAGAATTTCTCCGTTCTGTGTTACTGCCATATCATAAACTTGGGTTTTTGGGTAATTTATTCTAACTATCATATTGTTTTTATCAAAATGGACTTCCTGTACGACTCGATTATTCCAGCTAGAAATTACAGCTTGGCCATAGTCCAGTGGCAAAATCTTTGTAAAACCATCAACATTTGTTCGATACGTTTCAACCAGCTTTAAACCAGGACCTTTAGACAAGTATACAAAGACCTGTTCTATTTTAAAACTCTGGAATTTGAAATAATGTTGCTGTGCCTTTATTTGATGAACTTCTACATCAGGTAAGTGGGTGTTATATACGGTCGGAAACGTTTTAGTAAATAATTTGGATACTTGCAATGTATGGCTTTTTCTTAAAGTTTTCTGTGATATTTTTCACTACAGTAATTTCTTGATTGATCTGTTGTTCAACTTTTCTCCACTCAGTTTCAGCTTCATCTAAAAGTTTCTTGGCATAGTTTTTTTTGGGTTTCATTAATTATTTCTTTTTCTTTCCATGTGACATGTTCTTTGATATAACTATATTGTTTAAAGGCCTTAGCTAGAATATCTTTAAGATTATCTTCAGTTTTCTGATACAATGGAATTTCAAATTGAATTCTTTTCTGAAAATCTTTCATCTCTTGAACTTTACCATCATAAACCTCTTCAATGGTCTTTATAAGACTTTGTCATTACACAGTTGGTGCAGATTGTTTGTCCACATTCTCGACAAAAAAGGTAACATTTCTTATCAGCATGTATATCACACTGAATATTCTGAAGTTCACCTTTACGAATAACTTCAGCAATACTTTTGTTTCCACACTTTTCAATGTCAATTTTACTGTGTGCGGCTAACGTTTTACTTTTGGTATGAAATTTTGATTCACATCACATTTTTTTGAAGACAGAAAAATAAATCACATTCAAGGCACATCCACTTGAAGTTGGAGGAAGTATCACATATTTGGCACACTGATGGAATAGTAAATTCAATGTCCACTTTTGCTTCTTGAGCCATCATGATCAATGATATGGAAGATGTTGAAATAAAACAATGTTCTCCGTTTAATAGATGTCTGATAAATGCTGATTGTAAGTAGAATTTTGTTTAAATGTCCTCTTGATTGACGGGTTGTCTCAAGAGTATTTTGTTATCATTTTTTACTGTCACTACTCTACAGACTTTTGTATTGATTCTAATTTTGTAGAAGTATAGTTAAATATAATTATTTGTACTATTTGTTTCGAAGCAACTACAATGAACAGTTCTAAAATTAAGTCTGGTATCGAAATATTAATATCTTTTTTTCTTATCAGCCAAATTTCAGAAAGTTAATTGAAGTATTAAAGAACTAAAGACGATAAATTTTTACACATTGTATTGTAATCAATCTTAGTTTTGTTTGTCTGTGCATGTTTTGTAGCTTTTCCTGCGCAATAATTAGTTGAATAGATTTTGAGATGACCCTTCCATGATATCAATTGACACAAATGTCTGTGGTCCATATTTTTTTTACCAGTTCAAGTTTATAACATCTGTTTACCGGTTTATATCTGTAAACCAATATTCTGTTTATCAGTATAACTGTATTGATTCATTACAGATAACCTATTTTCTGCTATCATCATGATCACACGCCAGGTTTGATAAAAATGTTGATTTAACCTCTTATAAACCTGACATAAATTTACAATAATTACACTGGCTGTACTTTCGTTTGAAATGATTTAGTTTTTGAAGAATTTTGTCCTTAGTATGCAAGAAATGTTTGCAACTGGAATATTAAGCTTACATACAGCAATCAATCAATTAATAAGTTATTTTCAGAAAACATGAGTATTTCTACCAAATACTTAGAAATTTGACAACAGTTAATAAGACGCCTACCAGTACTTTTAAGACAAAAAGTGTAATTTAACCTTGCTGTATTCTTTCACCGGTAGCAAAATACCAAAATCAAAACTTTTAAATACAACAGCTTAACTAGGGTACCTGTAGAGTTTATATGATAGTAAACACACATGTATATATATGATGTCACACATAGGTTTTTGCAGTTTGTCAGTTCCAATTTAAACGTAAAATACTATTTATATATAGCATACACAAAACGTGATATAATAGAGCCACATAGAAATCTGTATTTCCCAGTAATATTACTTATCAAATTTATTGAACGGCTCTGCCTTTATCAACCTGTCCAATCTCTCCACAATCTATTTGTCATGGCTATGGGATTTAAGCAGACCTTATCAGTGAGGCATATCATTTGTGGAAAACTAGTACAGTTTCATGATATACATGTATGAGACCAGAATAACAAGCTTACTATTATTTTGAATTAGCAATAAACTGCCAAAGAAAAGGGGAAATCACAATAAATAGCAGATTATTCAGTCCATTGAGGTTGTTATGTACTAGTATAAATAATCGATAATTAAAAAAAACAAAAAAAAACCAGTAAGTTTTTAACCGGAATTCCAAAGAAAAATATCGGTTATTAACTTATCGGTGATGTACGGAAGGCGGCAAGGCGGTCGAACGGACGGCTGCCTAACATTGTCTACTAGTATTCAATAACTTGAAAAATAACCTGCTCCTTTCCGGAGCACCTGAGATCACACCCTATTGTTGGTTGTGTTTTTGTTGCTTAGTCTTGTGTTTCTTTGTTGTGTTTGGTGTACTATTATTTGTCTGTTTGACTTTTTCTTTTTTTATCCATAGCGTTGTCAGTTTTCGATCTATGAGTTTGGATTTCACTCTGGTATCTTTCGAATATCTCATAATGACGGATGCCACATGTGGAGCAGGATCTGCTTACCCTTCTTGAGAACCTGAGATCAGCCCCTGTTTTTGTGGGGTTAGTTTTCTATGTTTTGTCTTCTGTTCTATTATTTGTCTGTTTGTCATTTTTAATTTTAGCCATGGCGTTGTCAGTTTATTTTCAATCTATGAGTTTGACTATCAATCTTTTTCTTCTGTCTGGTGTGTTTCAGTCATCAACTACTTTGTCAAACCTTCATGGAATTTTACGAAATTAAAAAAAAATGAAGATATTTTTTTAGATGTTTCTGTATTTAACTTATAATTGGACTTTAGTTTACATTGTTAACACATTGATACCGTCTGGACTAAAAGTTTTCTAAAAAAGTTAAAGAAACTGATGAAGTTTTTTTTATTTTCAGTATTTTCATGATTATATTTATTGATTTTAAATAACGGTGAGAGATATATAGATTCCATCACTGCAACAGGTGTGTTACGATATATCTCCACAGGAGACAATTAAATGTTAATATTCAAAGCGCGAGACTTGCCAAGCTTTTGGAATAATTAAAATTAAACTGTCGAGAGTGGAGAATTATTGAAATACAATGAGTTGCATTTCTGTCCCTAAAGGTTCATTTTTTTTTTTATTGAAAATCTAAAATTATTACTAGTATTAAAAGACTATAGTATAAGATAAATTTATTTATGTCGCCCTACTAATACCAATTAATTGACTTCGTCTTGCGTACTTTTATCTGTCCTGAAATACTGCATCATTGATACTTCCATGTTATCTGTAAATGTGCATTTTGGAGACCAGACCTTTTAACTTGGTAATCAATTCGGGCTTTAGTGACGAGCCTTGCTTGACCAAACACCACTATGATTTATAAGTTGAGTTTCACATAAAGAAAAATAGTTTTTCAAAACATGTGTACACCACCAGTTTTTCTGTAGTTGTGCTGAAGGCCAAGAAGTTCCTTAAACCGGTCTATGCGATCGGCATCAAGACATTCAATCTCCGTATAAAATCTTTTCAGGTCTAGTAACATCTTGGCATAACTTAAAGTAGCCTGTATGAAGTTATCGGGACACATTGATCCATACAAGTTTTTGATGTCGTCCTCTTGTCCAAAGCTGGTGTCTGGAAACATTAGAACTAACCAGGAATTTCCATTGAAAAAGTGGGCATTGTTTTGGATCTAATACATGAATCCAGAAACGACAGAAAATAACCCATGGCCTCTTTGACGCCTGACAATGAGTTATGCTCTTTTGGTATCGTTAGTAATGTTATACAATGGAAACATATTGTTTTCAGTTGATTTGAAGCCGCAACTGTGTGAAGCTGATTCGTGCCGTCCTGATTAGAAACGTATGTTGTTAAGATTCGACAAGCTGTCATCAAAAACTTTTGGCTAGGATTCAACTGGCAGACGTCTAGAATATGTCTCTCATATCCACACGTACAAACTCTCCACAAGGAGTCCTTGACGCTTGTCATTACTGAGTTAGGCGTATGGACCAATTTCATTACGGCATATACAGGGCAAACCATTTGTCGAATCCCATTGGGTGAGTTTGCAGTATTAGGATCTGGAACATAGTCGTGTCGCAAAAGAAGTGCTGGAACAATATCCATATCCAAAGATTTATTGAATGATCTGGATTCCATTCTAGTAGATTGGCTTTCCAAAGTAATGTTAGAAAATGAGTTATATTAATGTCTAATGTTGGTGGTTCCGCAATTCGTCTGAGAGAAAAGTTTGTCTCTCCTGTCCTTATTTGTTCATTCACCAGTTCACGGGTTTTGTCGATAATAGATTCGAATACTTTTGAGTTTAGATTCCTTGAGTTGATGAAATATTTGTTCATACCGACTTTTTGAAACACTTCACATTTTCTGGTCCATGGGTATCTTTCTAACAAAGCCTCGGCATTGTTGACCCGAAGCCGCACCAACCCATGAGCATCACCTGGAGTAGGTTCTACAATCATTCCATTTATATCAAATATGAGGATACTATCAAACTCAAGAGCATCAATGACTTTCAATCCCTCTCTTGAACTACCAAACTTTATGAACTCATCATGGAGAACCAAACCTTCAAACTGTTCTCCTGAAAATTTACGTATTCCTTGCATTACTACCCTGAGAACTTCATCTGTTGTACGACTGTGATCTTCAAATTTTTAGGATTGATATTCTGCAAATGTTCATTCTTTTAATTGAATATTGTAGGTCATGTTCATTGGAACCAAAGATATGAAGCGGTTTACGCCAGTTATTAACACCTATTGATTGCAACGTGGCCATGGTCTTGTTTGATCTGAAAATATATTTTATGCATAAGTATAATATCAAATTTATGACTATATAAGTTTAAATTGAAAACGAAACCTCACCATTGATGTGCCGGACGAGTTTTTCTTCTACACAACAGTCACACCCTTATTTCGCTAAACAAAGACGGAAGTGTGACATATTTTAAGATATTTCACATCTAATAAAGTAAAAATCATATCTTAATCGTGAACTATCCTAAAGGATGTTAATTCAATAGTACGCTTTATCTTATAAAGTTCGGTATGTTTGCAAGACTTTTTCAATATTACTGTCTTTTGACTAACTTTAGTATAACATCCTGATACTCGGCCAGGTATTGACAATCAAAAGAATTAAATCACACAGATGAAATATAAACTCGAAAGTTGATAAAATAATAAACAAAAAAATTAATAGATTTTTTATATACGGTCAATTGATGATATTGCTTCGTATAGTTTGTTGAACGAATAAGATAGATTTATTTTTAAAAGAGTACACTGAAACATCGGGATTAATATAAAACATAATTAACAATTGGAATTCAACCGATGCCGTACCATTTTTTTCATTTTGATGTTCCCATAGTCGTCTTGATTCTGAAAAGAAGAATTCAGACAATCGAGTATTGATAAGGCAAAAAAGGCAACACTTTTTCCGAATTAATTAAAAATTTTGACAGATACATTTTCATTGAGGTGGATGACTTCTAAACCAACTGTTATAATTAAAACAACAATAAAGTAGAAAAAAGAAATAAGAAATATAACTCCTTTTTTTCTAAAACGGAACATAGTAACAACAAACACATTATATGATTTAAAGATTACAACTAATAAAAGTAAAAAAGCCTGTTACATTAGTTTTACTAAAAGACGGAATGACATCATTGAAGAAATTAGAAAAAAATCCATCTGTGTAATTGCAATGATTTTGTATAAATGTGAAGACACTAATAGTAACTGAAAAGAATTCTCAGTTATCCTACTGTATATATATGTGCAATCATTTATACCTGACAACAGTATCGTAACTATATCCCTTCTTAATAAGTCTGTTTAAAAGTTTTGTTAGGTTTGTGGTGAGTACTGACATTTTTGTGCTTTGTAAAGAATATTACCATAAAAGATTGGATGTGAAATACCTGAACGTATAAGACGTCTTTCGTCCCTCTTCTATACCAAAGAACTTAAAAAACAAAATACCTTTTAATTCTAAGCAATGACTATTTATATTTTTTAATTCATAATTACTTCTTTTTCCTCGATATGATTATTTTATAGTACATTTTTTTAACGACGAAAGCTGTCACGAGTCCATAACGCAGCATGACGTGATTACTTATATTTAAATAAACTTGATAATGTCAAAATACAATTGGATTATTATAAAGTACATTTGAAAAGTATATTTATCCGTTTTCGGTCTCCTATGCTTTTTATACGCCTACATAGCAGAGTTGGGGTAATTGTAATTGTAATCGTTAAGCAGCTGTAATTGATAACAATTGCAAGTAATCATTGTAATCATTATTCAGCCAAAAATCTGATTACATGTTATTTAATTTAATCAATTACTTTTCAAAATACCCTGTAATCCTGATTACTTTATGATTACATTCTGATTACAATGAAAAAAATCTGAAACTGTGTTTATGGTCAATAATGGAAACTTTTTGTTATTCTTATTCAATTTATATTGAACATGTTAAGATAGTTTGGTTTACTTTTTTTTTTATAAAGCATGACAATTGGTTTGTATACTTCAGTAAAAAATAAACTGTTACAGTATTGAAAAGGCATCAATAGCCTAAGAAGAGACATATAATACAATTATATGTTTCTGGTCTTAGTAAACGATATTGTACATATATTCACAATTTAAAGATGCACATATATATATATATTTGATATTAACTGTTATATTTAAGTAATACTTTTCTTTAACCCTTAATTATAATCTTTTGTTAATGTTGTGATTTTTGTCAACTTTGAATTGACAGGTAGGAAGCCAATTAAGGTTTGTTTTTATTGCAATTACCAACTGTGTATAGCTGTAGGACAATATATATGGTAAAAGATAAATCAGACATGTACTCATTTATCTAATTAGCACAAAATTAAATAAAAGTTCGACAAATATCTTGTTAAAAATAAGCAAACTTTTGTATGTATTTGGACTGGACATGTAAAATGCAATAATTTTTAGCACTTGTATTTTGTTTACAATTTGATTAAACTGGTAACCTTATTTAATCCATATTTTAACTCCCATAAACTGCACCTTGAAACAAATATAAATTAAAGTCTAGAATAGGTCAGAAGACAAACAGCAAACGCTTTTTATAAAGCTAAATTCAATTGAAGTCAAAATAATCCAGAGATTAATGATATTAAAGTGCAATGGGTGATAACCAGTGACACAATGTTCATGTATTTATGAAGTGAACGTTTGAGGTTTATTAAATAGATGAAGTTTGAAGTTATCATTTTATAATATAGCAAACCCAATACTTTCTAAAAAATGCGAAAGTTATATATTAAACGTTTATTCATTCACATCATGCAAAATGTTTTTTTTTAATTCATTGTAATCAGATGTAAGCATGATTACTTTGCCGATGTAATCATTAATTTAATCAGACACTTTCAGAAATGATTTAATCATTAATTTAATTTAATCGCACAAATGACAAAGTAATTGTAATTTAATCAATTACATTGAAAGTAATCGGACCCATCTCTGCTACTTGGCAAATCAATAACTCAAATCATCCAATATATTCTATTGCAGACTGAATACATGGAGTAAGTTATATATACTAGTGTATTGTATTTGTTTAGATTTAGAAAATCTGTGTTTCGGACACTTTATTGCATTCACCTACGGTAAGATATTGCAGGTATTTTTGTGATTAATTAATATCAATGCATTCATATATCTATTTAGTATTATACCTAGTATTAATTTTGTGATTTTTTATTTCAAAGAATGTGTTATGTTCTGATTTCATTCCGTAAGCTTAAATCATTAACCAATCACTCATATATGATTTAGTTTATCACAACTAATTATATTTTGTATGCCACAAGTTTCTTTTCAAGAAGTAGAATTAAAATTAATTATTATAATGGCTAAATTGTATATTTTATGCATTTTTTACGAACTGCAATTTAGATGTCAAATTTAAAAAACAAGAGTCCGTTAAAATCATACATGAACGCATTGCAACATATGCAACAATTATTAGATCACATAGATATATGAGGAAGTCGTGCGAGTGCCAATGAGACAACTCTCCATCCAAATAACAATTTATAAAAGTAAACCATTATAGGTCAATGTACGGCCGTCAACACGGAGTCTTGGCTCACACCGAACAACAAGCTATAAAGGGTTCCATAATTACTAGTGTAACACCATTCAAATGGGAAAACCAACGGTCTAATCTATATTAAAAGCTAGAAACGAGAAAAATGTATAAACATTGCTATATTTTCGCCGTGTCTAAAATAGCCCGTTAACAGATTGTTTAGTCTATTCTTTTACACGATAAAATAATGCATGCAATCCGACACATTTTACTAGTATTGTGTTATTAGATACATGTATAAGCAGATGTGGTGTCAATAATACAACTCTTCCTAAAGGTCACAATGTGTTAACTCTTACGAATACGACTTTTCAAAAATCGGACCACACGTATAATAGGTTTGGATTTATAATTTTCATAACATGAGGTAATTTTGTTATTTGGTAATGATAATTTGCCAATTCTTTATATGTCTTTAAAAATACGTAATGATGTTTTAAAATTTGACGATGTTACACAACATTGATGTGGTCCTTCATTCTTTTATGTGGTTATCCCATTATTTGATGAAGTAAATCACGTGACTAATGCGGAAAAACTATGTTCTTTTTAAAACCGATTTGAACATGCCGTAATGTATTGGAGACGGTGAATATATATTACGGAAGAAATTAGAAGCACCAGTACTTAATGGCACATCGTATATTTAAGTGAAATAAACCAGTCAAACGTATATTGTCGATTAGATTGTCGCTTTACCACAAGCACCTTTTAATTTTTTAATCGTATATGTAGAGATTTAACAACGAAATTGATGCACAAAAGTCATATCCGATTGAATACGTTTGTTTTAAATAGGACCAACTTTTACCAAAAATCACTAGCACTGTATTGGGACCAGAAGCACAATGACAGGACCAACCAGCACAAATCAGGTCATTTCTAAACTAAGGAAATGCACAAATTAGATAAATTACGCAGGTGATAGTTTGAACATATAAGAAACAAAATTAAAACATATCAACTGTTTCCTTCCATTTTTTATGCCAAAAAACGTAAAAAATCATAAATTTTGTCTTTCTTTACATATTTGCAATGATCATTAGCGCAAGTCAGGACATCATCATTAGTACAGAACTTTTTCATGCAGGCTAACCTTGCCCACCGTACAGATACTGGAATTCAGTATTTGCCGTTTGTTTCTGGATGTATTATATCTATGTTATATTAAATAGTTTTCAAATAGGTGGACAGTTCGTTGTTCTCGAAATTTTTATTATTGGGTACATGTGATATGCGGTTTAACTTTTATTTCATTTTCGAAATCCTGAAGAAGACCTATTTTTACCTCCTTCGTCATTAGGTCTCTGATGTGAAGTAAACTCAATGATAACGGTTTCTGAACGTTTCTAAATGCAACAATCTAAAATCAGAAAAAAGAAAACGATTTATTGCGTAAGTTCAAAATCGCTGGATAAAAAAAAAGTTTTTAGACAGAGAAAGTATATAATTTGTGTTTATGTGTTACGTAAACAGAAATAAATTTGGCGATCGTCGCTTTTCAAAATAATTTCAAATCTTATACTCATACATTGTGTATGCTTCCACGACACGACGCAAATGATGTTTTATACATTCAATGTTAGCTACCATACCTTTGTTATGTCTACCAAAATAAAGGCAACAGTAGTATACCGCTGTTCGACATTCATAAATCGCTTGCCAAAAACACCCCACAAATTCGGGTTACAAGCTAAAACTAAGGGAAACGCATCAAATATAAGAGGAGAACTACGACACAACAGAAACGCAACATTAAAATGTAACACACAAAGGAAAGAACTATAATATAACAATGACCATTTTCAAGAAATGGAACAGAACATTTAAAAAGAATGGTGGGTTAAATCTGGTTTTGTGGTATGCCAAACCTCCCGCTTTTATTACAATGTTAAATGTAATATTATAATGACATGACTACAATACAAATAAAAGAGAGAAAATATAGGACAGAAAAAAACGCACGGAAAATAGCCAATAAAAGGTACCAGGTTTAAAATGTAATACGCCAGACATGGGGTTCATCCACACAAGACTAACCAATGACGCTCAGATGAAAAAAGTTCGAAAGCAAAAAAAGTACAAAGTTGAAGAGCACTGAGGATCAAAAGTTTCAAAAAGTTGTGACCTATACGGCAAAGTTTTTCTACCTGGAATAAGAACATCCATATTATTAAGAATAATTCATGCTTTTGCAAACAGTATTTTTTATAAAATGATTATATAATAGTTATACATGATAAAACCGAATTGGTGACTAACTGCATGAACTACAGAAAAGAACGAATACATTATATAAAACAACCTGTACCAGCACATGAAAATACACAGCTGAGTTACCCAAAGCCATCAACGCACATAGTGACGTCACATTCGAATTTCTAAAAAGATTTTAACATATTCAATGTGTCAATAAATGTTTATTTTGATACACGGAAGACGTCTATAAACACAATATAGTAGCTATCAAAAGTAAAACACGGAAGCAACGGTGAAACATAAGAACTACATAGAGTCAAGCTTATCCTTTGTCTGCCTACCTGTATATGAATATACATGAATTCATTTACAAATGCCTTTTCACGTTTTTTTTTTTTGAGATCGACAAATGCCAACAACTGTTATCGAAAGAAATCCCACAATGCTGTATCAAACATATTACAGAATGAATAGCTGTTAGCACCCGGAAGGATGGTCAATGCATATCTTGAACGATTAGACCTGACAATAAATAGTTGTTGTACTTAACCAACACTCAGCTTGTTCTTTACCATTCTCATTCACGATCCTTAACTCGGTCCAAGACATAAAATCCTACACCGACATATTGTTTAACTCCAGGGGCACGTGTATTTGATTGACTGCAAAATTTCCGTCCTTTTATCATTCTGACATGCAACAGTACTTCATACTTTTTTCGTTGAATTGTAGTTATATATAATGTTACTTTTTAAATGAAAGATTGGAATCGTATTTCACATTCACACTGAATAACCCCTTATTCAACGTATTAAAAAGTATAATAATAAAAATACCGAACTCTGAGGAAAAGTTCAAACGGAAAGCCTATACGCAAAATGCTATTTTGAAACTCAATAACAATTAAGGAATGACTGTAATATATTCCTGTCTTTGAAGAAATAATATAAAAAAAAATCGGTGCACACTGAATAACGCGCGTAGCGGGTTATTTAACAGTGTGCACCACATTTTGTATGTTATTTCGAATAGACAGCCAAAATATTACAGTCATTTCTTATAATTTAATTTCAATTTCCAATTTTAACCGTAGAAAATCATGAAAAAACGTTGATGACGTCACGGTCACATGACTAAATTATGTCTATGGGCTCATAACAAAATAACGTCAGACAATCAGAAGACGCGTTACATTCAAAATTAAATTATTAAACGAATGGATAGTTACTGTCATATTCCTTATTTAGTACAAGCATTTTCTAATGTAGAAAAAGGGTGACATTCGGGTACATATTGTGAGGAAATTGGCTGTAAAATAAAGTGAAATGAAAAAAACCCAGTACAAGTATAAATCATTTGTAATTAACTAATAAAAAGTTTACCCAATTTTTACAATAGACGATATTCACCATCTTTTTTGAACATATATTATAGATAATTAGGTATTACACCAAGAACATCTCTAATTGATTGCAGTGTGATGTGTTACTGTCAAAACAATATCATTGATATTGATATTGGAAGTTTGATACATGTCCATTGTACAGTGGTGTTATCATGCAGACTTACACGATTTGACGTAGTCGTTCAATACAAGTCAGTTTGGAAATTCTTCGGGAATCTTCAAATTTTTATTTGATAACTCTACTTGATACAAGACGGCTATAAGTGGGTGTTTTTTGTCAATTTAAGTTTGTATTGATGTTTTTCTTAACGCTGGTATTTCAAATTTTTTATTTTTTTCAGTCTTCGAAAGCATTTCATTATTATGTTCCTCTTGTTTTCGTTTGCCATAGTATTTCTCTAGTTGTCACTATAAAAATAACATTTAGCTGAGAGGGTGATAGAATAGATTGTTACCCCGAGAACATATAGTCAACCACGGCGAAGCCAAGGTTGACAATGTTTTTTTGAGGGGTACCAATCTGCTCTATCACCCTCTCAGCTACGTGTAATTGAATTTAGTATACTGAATGTCCTATCATTTCAAAAGTATTTTATATGACGTCACGAACACCACAACGTTACGGGTATTAGAAAAAACAACAATAGTCAAGCAAGATAAAAAAAATCATTTTAACAGTCAAATGATGAAATCTAAGCCAAAACTTAGAACTTAAGCATGGTTTTAATTACTTGATTTTACATCATTGTTTATTTACTCTATCACATTGTCCGAATATCGATTGTTTGGTCTAGACGAGAGGGTAACATTAACATCATCCGCTCAGCCATGTGATAGAGTAAATGAACACCCTCGTAGTAGCCAATCAAAATATTGCATTTTAACTTAAAGTATAATAATACAAAATACATGAACTTCGAATTATTATATGTACATAATGTACAAAAAAGGATATCGAAGAGTTTTCTTTCACTCATGATCGACCATTATCACATGTTTAACATCTTATGACTATTAACACTTTATTGTTTTTAGTAAGGAGATTGTAGAGTCAAATTAACATTCTTATAGACACAATTGTTTTTTATTTGTTTATTTACCAAGATGATTGTAAGTACACGATAGTTCTGCATGGTAAGCAATGAGTTCAATCTTACGCCAGCACAAATAACCTCTTTTGCTTTGATATATTTATCTTTATATTTAAGAGGCTGTTCAAGTTGATATCAGGCAAATCCTATACTATGGGTGGCACAACATATTTTTTTTCCACTGAATGTTTTGTTCCATTGCAGTGTTTATATCAGACAAAATATATATATATGTCAAAGATATTTTTGAATCAACAGTGGATGGCTCAGAAAATTATGTTAAAGTTCACTAACAATGCAACAAAATTGTGTACAAAATGAAGAGTTATTTCCCCTTTTCAATGGATTTTCAGTGATTTATATGTAATTTTTTTTCTCTTTATTTGTTGCAGTGAATAAAAAGACAAAATTTAACTTTGAGAAAGAATGAATTTGTGATATGAAATAGATGAAAATTTTGAAAACAAAATATGTCATTTGCCTTCCACTGCCTGGTTTTTTCATGAACATCCTCTTCAATCTTACCACCGACAAAAACTCGATTTGAAATGTGCATCCTTTCTTTACTGAAGCATTATGTCACTGTCAAAATCCTATTGGTTTGATATAAAATACGCGACGAAAATTAATAAAGCCGTCATCGATTTGCATGATGTATTTTTTATACGCCTACCACCATATGCATTCTAATGCAGGCATTTTAATAGATGGATTCTGATTTGGTAGAAGTGTCTTATATTTGTGGAGATTAAGAAAAATTCTGTTATTTGGACATAGTATTTCTATCAACTATATACGGTAAGATCTTGCAGGTGAGTTCTGAGATTTAGCGATAGCAATGCATTTCTGATTATTTATTTATTTTACATTTATTTTTATTGTGTATTTTTGGTACGTTTCGAAAAGATGTTTTGATTACATACTGTAAGCTTCAATGTCAGTAAAAACTCTTAGAGGGTCGCGGCATATACATTTTGAAAATGCAACGCACAACCCTGACAAATAGTAATGCATTCAACTTTCAATTCTTGTATGTATAAAAAAGAAGATGTGGTATGATTGCGATTAAAATATCCACAAAAGACCAAAATGACACAAACATTAACAACTATAGGTCACCGTACGGCCTTTAATCATGAGCAAAGCCCCGAAGAATCAGCTATAAGAGGCCCCGATAAGACAGTGTAAAACAATTCAAACGATAAAACTAACGACCTTATTAATGTAAAAAAGTGAACGAAAAACAAATATGTAACACATAAACAAACGACAACCACTGATTTACAGGCTCCCATCTTGGGGCAGGCACATTCATAAATAATGTGGCCTGGGACAGTGGTATAACAGTACAACATAAGAACGAACTATAAGTTAAAAAATGCTTAACTCATCAGATGGACAGAAATACAAGTGGACGTGGCCGGCACAAAAAGACACAATGAAGAGATCTTATAGTACTCGCAGTTATCTGACAGCTATTTCAAAAGCCACTAATAACTAATAAAAAAATCATGCATCTAAGACTAAACAATCAATCCGTACACATCCAACATCTGATGGATTTAGTGTAAAGACGTCATAAACAGCCAGAGAAAAACATGACCTGGTGCAATGCCAAGTTACAGGTATCGACAGATTGTAGATTCATGAATATGTATATGTAAATAACTATTTCCAAAACTTCATAGTAAAACGGATGAGGCTCCAGTGACAATAAACAGAGAAAAATATCAAACCCTTGGTCACTAAACAAATACATTGTAGCTATGCTTTTATCAACTAAAGATCTATGTTTAGACTACATGTACAACCTTGCATGGAAGGTATGCAATGTTTATTTATTATGCAGATTGTATATCAAATTCTATAACTTTTGTAATGAATTTATATGTCAAACTGATAATGTCATACATTATCCTTTTTTATTACATGTATGCAGATTTTATATCCAATTCTTTTAACTCTTTTAGTGAATTTAAAAGTCAAACCGATAATAACATATATACATCTTTGGGCGATGTTTAAACACGTCTAGTTCATATATAAGTAACATTATGTAAGACATAAAGCTAAAGTTGATATAATTGTGACAAGACTCACAAAACTGACCATCGGCAAACATTGTGATATTTTATTGATAAATGTGCATACAGAAGGACGTTGACTTGCGATTGTAAAATCAGGCATAGATTACTTTAGCCGTATTTGGCACAACTTTTTGAAATTTTGGTTCTCAATGCTCTGTACCTTTGTCCTTTTTGACTATCAAAATTTTTGGATCTGATCGTAACTGATGAGTCTAATGTAGATGAACCACTGTCTGGCGTATACATGATAAGCAAGGTACATTTGATAAAACTTATTATAGCATACAGGAAAATGCTTTCAATTTGTTAGCAGTATAGTTACAACAGATTCTGCTCATTTCATATCAGAAAACATAAACCCTAAGGTAAACAGTCTACGATGAAGGTATTTTTGTACAACTGAGATAAAAATGGTGGGTACTAATTACATTGTTAAAGAAAAATTAGATAATATGCAATGATTTATTTTAGGCTATGATTCTGCTAAAGAAGTATTTGAAGTAAGCCATTTCAATTGACATTTTAGAGAGTGTCTTTTAATGATGTAATATCACACTACTTTTACTTTCACTTTAATTACCTTTTTAATAAAGATACTTTCTGTTGGAATCTTTTAGCCATGCAGAGTTTGAAATGTTTAGGGACGATTAAATCTTTACTTTTGAATATTTTGGTTTTTATTGTTTCTGATGAAGAAAAAAAGCGCCTGGGACGCACATAATTTCGAACTGTTATTTTTATTTGAATCACCTTCAACACATACTTTGTACAATTAAACGTTTTGGTATAAGTTTTGCATTAAAAAGAGAGTCTCGAAAACGCCAGAATAATTATAATCACTAGTATAGAATTAACAAATCAGTTATACTAAAACACACCCGCGAAATCGCGGGCAATCAGAGCGTGGTTGAAAGTATGTACAGTGTTGTAGGAAAAATTTTGTAAAAGACTTAATGACTTGAGAATTTCAGGAAAAGTATCAAAAGTCATTGGTACTTCCTTTGTTTTCCAAATTCCCATTTTTTTGTTTTCTATTAATTTCAATATGCAAATACATTTAGTATATTAAGAACATTCAAGTCAGGAGCCTGTGATTCAGTGGTTGTCGTAGGTTTATGTCTAAGCCTTGAATATTTATTTTCGTTCATTTTTTTTGTACATAAATAAGGCCGTTAGTTTTCTCGTTTGAATTGTTTTACATTACATTTCGGGGCCTTTTATAGCTGACTTTGTGGTATGGGCTTTGCTCATTGTTGAAGGCCGTACGGTGACCTATAGTTGTTAAATTCTGTGTCATTTTGGTCTCTTGTGGAGAGTTGTCTCATTGGCAATCATACCACACCTTCTTTTTTTTTTGTTATAATGAATTTTTGTAAAAGATTTAATTGATGGAGAATTTCAGAAAAGGTATCAAAAGTCAGGTGCTTTGAAACAGGACAATTGTTTTCCTAGCCCTGCTAAAAAAAAATTATTTGTATTAACATTAATAACACATGCATACTTTTAGCGCTTAACTGTATACAATGAACATTCATTACTATAAATAAAGTGTATTTGCTTTTTACTTTCTATTCTCAGGTTACTAATCGATCCACTGCGGTCATTTCTATATTATATAGACTCTCTCTCTTTTTAGTTTACCCTGTGACCGCCGTGAATAGTAAACTTGACAAAGATAGCAGATAGAAAATACACTTAATTCGTAGTATATGTATGTTCAAAGAATACAGAAAAACGCAAACCGGAAGTCTATTATGACTTAAAATTTCACCCAATGACGGAATCAATATCCTAATGCGTTTTTTCTTGTTTTTCTCCCAAAATAACTCAATCTGAATAATCATAAAAATGGATGACAAATGCGACTATGCACTGTACCTATAGGACATAGAGGCATGACGATTACTTTATTGTGGAAAGAAGAGAAGCGACACCCAAAATGAGGTCTTCTCGTTTAATAGTATAGATAAAACTAGTCAATGAGTTATTAAAATTGTATAGCAGGATAAAAGCCAGACTTAACAATCATACCATTTTGATTTATTTGCCATCAAAGGTTACGAACCTCATCAGAAAATCTATTTGTAGACTTTTTTCTTTTAAGTACTCACATCTGTAATCAGAACGTGTATATTTAATCGCAATTTAATCATTTTATTTAATTTTCGGCAGTCAATCATATAATCGTATAATATAGGATTAAACGCCTTAAAAGAAATTCATTGGTGTATGAACTGGACCAATTCACTCACAAACAAATATAATTCTTATAATTCTTTCAAAAGGAGATAAGGAATTATTTCTATAATATCTATCACAGGTAAATTGTATATTTGTTTCATTTAATTGGTCTGGTGCATGCATTTATTTGTTGGTTACCGCAAAAATGTTTACTCCATCAAAGGTGAAGGTACATGTACGATAAGCCATTGCAACTGGCCCCCTATTTTTGTTAAAATTAGAATGCATAATATCATAGAAACATGACTATTTCTAAAACGTATAGTGTCTCATCTTAAAAAAAATAATATAAATTTTCTTTTATCGTGTGTAAAAATAATCAAATACCCCTCTTTTTTTCTTAAAAATTGAAAATCAGAAGTGTTTGTGTCTATTTGAGCATTTTTTCACTTTTAGCGGTCGCTAGTACAACAAAGATATTTCAATGTGTTGTTTGTTGTAAGGAAATACTTTTTAAATTACTGTTTAAAATATATTTGTGGTACTCGTGTACGCTCTTGTTCCAAATTTAACAATTGTACACTGAAAATGCATTGTTTTTACGGATAAGTCGATTATATTTAACCCAAGGACCGGAACGAATTTGCATTTACGAATCTGTTCGTGACTTTTATTCTAACTCAGGCGATCTTTATTGAGTGACAAAATAAATAGTAATATTACATTTAACAAAGCTAGATGATTATAGACCCTATCAAATTATAACCCTTTTTATCAGTGTACATTGTGTACGTAGATACACCTGGAAATTTAAAACGATTTCACATAGAAACACCATAAGAACCGAGTTTACCACCCCTGTCGTTGCATTTTATAGGAAATTATTTTTAAAACTTCTTTTTAGATGACTTCAAAGAATAAAAAATAAAAACTCGATTATTAAATTAATTATGACATGTATAAATATTTCAAATATATGTCATAACTTAAAAAGAAATGGTGTGGTTTGGATACAATTTTGAAAGTGTATGCAAATATTGTAAACCTTTGGAAAAATACAAAGTCAAATATAAGACAATATTCAGCCAATCAAAATACGAATTGCAAGATCCCAAGATACATTGTAGATTCATACTTCATTGAGTTTTAACGAAAATGCATTCGTTTACTTGCAACAAGCTGACATTACATCATGATAAAAGTTTTAACCAAACAAACAAAAAATTACTATCTTTTCTCCGACTCTTTTATTCTATTTTATTTCATTTCAATATTTCTTTTTAAGAATCTTTTCTGTAATATAAAAAAAAGAAGTGGATATATGTCACTTGATAATTTATAAAAGGATAATATAACTAATTTTTGTAAAAGATATAAATTGTCTTTTTGACACATTTTCTATTCAGTCCATTCCAATTTTAGACAAGATATATTAAACCTGTATTTTGTTTATCTTCTTAAGGGATGTCGAAAAGATGGAAGCACAAAATGGACTTGTTCTATAACGAGGAACAAGCAGGTTTAGAGTCATTTTTGTTGTTGGGATGTACTAGTACCCACCAAGTTCATTTATTTGTAGAATTTGTATTTTTTTTCCATCTGATGAGTAAAACATTTTTTCAATTGAATTTTATATTTCGTTCCTATGTTGTACTATAACACCACTGTCCCAGGTTAGATTGAGGGTTAGGATCACATTTACATGTTTAACATCGCCACATTCTCTATGTATATCTCTAAAATTAACTACAAAAGCTATTTTTTTGTCATTGAAATGAATGTTTCGTGTTTATTTTTTGATTAAACGATTAATGACCTACCGAATTAGACTATTTACCGGATTTGTAATCACTTAAGCAACACGACGGGTGCCACATGTGGAGCAGGATCTGCTTACCCTTCCGGAGCACCTGAGATCACCCCTAGTTTTTGGTGGGGTTCGTGTTGTTTATTCTTTGGTTTTCTATGTTGTGTCGTGTGTACTATTGTTTTTCTGTTTGTCTTTTTTATTTTTAGCCATGGCGTTGTCAGTTTGTTTCAGATTTATGAGTTTGACTGTCCCTTTGGTATCTTTCGTCCCTCTTTTATTACCACTGGGTCGATGTCTCTGCTGGTGGACATTTTGTCCCCGAGGACATCATCCGCCCAGTAGCAAAACTACAATTGCATGAACTTACGAAGATTAAACAGGAAACTGGCTCGGACGTCGCCCAGTATAAAAAGGTCCGAAACAGACGTCACCATGGACACGGTGTCGTCTGATACGGCAGGTGTCCCCTCATCACCAGACATGACAAATATCTCAAACACGACTCATTCAGATCATCGTCCCAGAATTAAGAAACTGAATGGGTCCATCAATGCCCATGCTACGTCAATCTTTAAAGACCCAAATGTTGCAAAACACCTATCCGACCTCCATGACAAATATGTTGTTGTCCCTGCAGATAAAGCCCCAAATAACATCGTTTTTGTGTGTAAAAGTCACTACATCAACTGCTTGATAAACGAATTAGGTATTGACAATTCACTTGGTAACTCAACATATACCCTCACGACACTTACCAAAGAGGAAATCCTGGATAATCATAGGTCTGTTCTATGTTCCTTTGGAATTTCAACCAAAGATGAAGAACTGGATCTTCCATCACTGTATTGGATACCTAAACTACATAAGTGTCCTTACAAACAACGGTATATTGCTGGGTCTTCCAAGTGCTCCACGAAACCTCTTTCTATATTATTAACATCTATTTTATCACCAATCAAAGACGGGCTTCAAAGTTATTGTGAAACTGCCTATTCTAGAGGTGGCGTGAATCAGATGTGGATACTTAAAAATTCAAAAGATCTTTTAGAGTACATACAATCTAACTCTCTTTCATCTTGTAACAGTATTAAAACATTTGACTTTTCTACCCTGTACACAAGTATTCCACATTCCAAACTAAAAGACAAATTGAAAGAGTTGATATTACTTTGCTTCATAAAAAAGAATGGCCAACGTAGATACAAGTATCTTGTCTTAGGGAGGGATAAATCCTACTTTGTAAAGAATCACTCTGATTCAAACAAAAAATTCTCTGAAACTGATATTATCAAGATGCTTGATTTCTTGATTGACAACATATTTGTTACGTTCGGAGGACGTGTTTTTCAACAGACTGTCGGCATTCCAATGGGAACAAACTGTGCCCCTCTACTCGCCGACTTGTTTCTTTATTATTATGAGACTGACTTCATGCAGGAACTTCTTAGGAAGAAAGATAAGAAGTTAGCAATATCCTTTAACTCTACTTTCCGCTATATAGATGATGTTCTTTCACTAAACAATTCAAAATTTGGTGACTATGTGGAACGCATCTATCCAATCGAACTAGAGATAAAGGATACTACAGATACAGTTAAGTCGGCTTCATATCTTGACTTACATCTAGAAATTGACAATGAGGGTCGGTTGAAAACAAAACTTTACGACAAAAGAGATGATTTCAGCTTTCCAATTGTGAACTTTCCATTTCTAAGTAGCAACATTCCAGCAGCACCTGCATACGGGGTATATATCTCCCAATTGATACGATATTCCCGTGCTTGCATTTCCTATCATGATTTTCTTGATAGAGGTTTGCTGCTCACAAGGAAGCTATTAAACCAAGAGTTCCAAATGGTGAAGTTGAAATCATCCCTTCGTAAATTTTACGGACGCCATCACGAGTTGGTTGACCGTTATGGAATAACCGTTTCACAAATGATATCGGATATGTTCCTTACGTCGTAACTACAATCCCCTTCCCTTTCATGAATATGACCTACCGAATTAGACTATTTACCGGATTTGTAATCACTTAAGCAACACGACGGGTGCCACATGTGGAGCAGGATCTGCTTACCCTTCCGGAGCACCTGAGATCACCCCTAGTTTTTGGTGGGGTTCGTGTTGTTTATTCTTTGGTTTTCTATGTTGTGTCGTGTGTACTATTGTTTTTCTGTTTGTCTTTTTTATTTTTAGCCATGGCGTTGTCAGTTTGTTTTAGATTTATGAGTTTGACTGTCCCTCTTTTAATGTAATTTGAGGATGAATAGTGTAACGGGAGCTGGATTGTGTTATTATCGCCGCCATCTTTTTTACATTGGTTAAAAAAAGAAGTTCGGTTAACGGCGTCTATCAAAAAATAAATAACATCAACACATCTACGGGAAGTCCGCTCGACCAATCATATCAACGTTTTCTTTAATATGAAAATCATATATTAGAGTTATTAAAAACTATGTTTTTTTTTTCTTCTTTTAGGTGTTGAATCTGTCATGTTTATACTCATTGAACTGTTGATTTTGATCCTTCAGTTTGAAAACAGTCATTTACAGGTAAGCAAAAGTGATACACAAAAAAATAAATAAAAATTAAAGATACCGAAAAAAGAACAGGAGTACAAAAATTAAGTAAAACTAACAATGGATATTTTTCTTTTACTTTTGTCCTTAAAAACTTTAATAGCTTAATTATTCATCAAAGGTTTGCGTCCTGTTTGCTAGCTGTGGATTAATTGATTTTTGAGGGTACCAGTTTTCGTAGTTTAAAGACAACTTTTAATATTCGTGGTTATGTTATTCTGTTGTTCCCTCGTACCCAAGAAATCAACAAAAATTGGTCTCAAACGAATATATGTAAATCTACAGTAATGTATTAACTGTTTTTGTATGGTATTTCATAGAGTCCTTTTTTATAATGATTCATTCGGTGTTTTAAAAAAAACATAACAGCTCGATGGTTGTCACGGCCAATGCCAAACAAAGACATAATTCGATATATGACGTCACGCCCTTATGACAGTTTCATTGATGACCAATTATGGCAAAAAAACCTTTCGAAGCTTGTACAAATTATAACATTAACTTCATGTTTAATTATTCGGAATTACTACTGTCAAACTTTAAGATGAAAAATTTGAGTGGGCTGTGAAAAACGGGAAGAGTGTGATAAAGAACCAATACGGATTGAACAGCAAACTGGTCATCAAATATTCAAAACTGCTGTATTTACTACTAAATAAATGATATAGTACTATAATACATTATTCAATACCGGAGCTCTTTATATTCAGAATGTAAAAATATTATGAAGTCCTTCGTTCCGACAAGAATTGTAAAAGAGAAATTTAATCAAATTTAGTTATGCAAATTGGTTTGTGTCTGTAGAAAAAAGATAGATAGATTTACTGACAAATTTGTCCTTGTATAATACATTCTTCATTATACCCTGTTGTATGGAATGTACGTTTAAAAAAAAGATATTTCGTAATGCTTATAACTTTGAAACGTATGTCATCAATTGCGTTCATTTAATATATATATTCGTGAGGTTGTCTAAAGGAGATAGACCTAGGTTAAGGGAAATAACTCTTATTAAATTTGTGTCATTAATTTTGAAAAACTATTTCTAAGCTTCTTGGTTACAAAGCTTATTTGCAATATGTTTCAGATAAATGCTTAAAATAAATTGACGAACTTGATTTTTTCAAACTGATTTAAAGACTTATCTTCCTTAACCAAGGTCTACCGGTCAATAAATCAAAAAAATAATGCTAGAAGAAAATACTTCATTTGTATTTCTTCTTTCTCTTTTTATTTCAGACTTCATACTTTTCTCTTGGTAAGTTTTAGTGAATTATATATTTTTATCTTAGCAAATAATACAGATTGACCGTCTTAACTGGTTACCTGAAACCATGTTCCTATTTCAAAGTCCATTTCCTTTTGTTTATTCCTATACAAAGGCTTAAAAGTGGAAGGGTGTAAATACGAACAAGTTTTAAACACGCAATACCTTATTGCGCCTGCGCAAGGCAAGAAATTTATCAATAACTATTTTAATTTTCGTTTGTCAACGGCAGACATTAGTGCTGTGGTAAATCATATTTTATAACATAATGATTGGAATTCATAGGATGCATTCATCGTGATCAATTTTAATAATCTCGTCTGTGAAATAACTTGTATGTTATCATTTACACTCTCGAGAATTTCAAGACTTGTACCTGAAGCTCACTTGTGAGGTTCAACTGATTGATGTATGGATTAATTGATGAAAAGAGAGACAACAGATATAAAAAGGACATTCAGTCTCATAAGCCAATTAATGAACGGACAAAGCCATTAAAAATGATCAACAGGCAAAACACATTATATAAAAAAGAACGTAGAAAATAAAGACCGAACAATTATAGGGTATAATGGTGTGCAGCAATTAGTTATTATTTACAGTTGAAGTAATTGTAGGTCTTTAAACATTAAATTAGAGATCAATGTGTATATGATGTACTATTTATTTGTCAAGTATTGAATATCATGTTTATTCCAGTTATTTGCATCCTCCTATTTCTATTTTATTTACTAAAACAATAGATTCAAAAAGCATATGATTAAGTATATATGACAGTTAATTTTTTCAGGACCTGCAGATTACGTAGGTTGTTTTGTAGATTATATTAATGTCAAAAAGTTTCCTTATGCATATGGAGGCGTATTTTATACAAACTTGACAATAGACTTCTGTTTACATGGATGCGCAGATGATGGGTTTAAATATGCCGCATTGATGTCAAACGTATGTATATTTTATTATTTTAATCTATTTTTCAAATGTTTGAATGATTTTGATGAGACTCGGTGTTAACGAATTCTAAGTGAAACGAAACATCTTTGGCTGTGCTTTTTTTTATAATCAGAAAAAAAATTGTAGGAATATACAACATGTACAAGGGAAATTAGGTGTCTCTTTTTAGCATCCTCTGTAGGCATGATTAAAAAAAAATATGTTATGAAGTATAATTCGAGGTACACCTGAAACATATAAAACTTACCAATCTGAGATAAAACTATCAAACAAATTAAGTATCGTATAATGTATTTAAAACTTTCATTTAGCAACGTTTTTTTTATCCAAGACAAATAAATTCATTGAATTTTCATGGACATTAGTTTGTGTTTTTGTATTTTTGAAGAAGAAACGAAGAATCCTGGCAAATCTTTTTTTATCTATTATTGATGAAGTATTGATGAGAAGCCGTCAGGAATATGGCAGTTCTTGTCCATTCGTTTTTGATGAGTTTTGTTATTTGATTTTGCCATGTGATTATGGACTTTCCGAATTGATTTTCCTCTGAGTTCAGTATTTTTGTAATTTAACTTTTTTCTTATTACAATTTAATTGATTTTACTGTTGAATTTTCCTCAAAAAGTAGAAAATTTAAAATTTATCAGAGAGTTCTTTTTGTTGTATTTCAATGATAAAGAAAATATACTTGACCGCCAGTAGCTGTCTCTTATATTTTCCCTTTGGAATTGCCTTTTGATTTTTGTCCCATCTGCATTTGAAGAACTAAAGCATTTTAGTCGTAATTGTTCATGATAAGAATTGCATTAAACTTGTTCAAAAACTATTGGTCATATACATACTGTGGACAATTTGATAAAAATCACGGACATGGATATTCATTAAAGACACAAATTCACTGTTTATACAGATGCAAAGAGCAAATTAAAAGTAAAATTTATTAAAAAAAAAACTATGTCTGTTTATCACCCAAAAGTAATTGTAAGGCCATCAAAAGGTCTTTGATTGAATTGATTTACGGTATGGATGGTGCTCATCATTGAAGCTTGTAAGGTGACTATGATTAATTCGAATTCGCACTTATAACAAAACTCACAAAAAGCTAATAATAATCTGCGGTAAGAACGGAATTCCTTGCTAGATGTGGTTTCAACTGCGCATTACAAACATATATTCGAGTGATATTTTCGCTTTTAGGGTATTTAAGGCATTTACGGGGCTGCGCCAGAGGCGTATTTCGAAAATGTATTCCTCATCAGTTATGCACTATGGAAAAATGTGTAATAATTCCTAACCTAATGCAAACATCGGTGAGCTGATCAAACTCAAAATGTTATTATAATAAATATCTAATGAAGCATTAATACACTTATTAAACAAATGCAAGTACTTAAAATATATTATAAGTTTGAGAGTTTTCACAACATAAGATTAATTCCTTTCAACGTTTTTATTCAAGTTTCATTATTGTCTTTTACAGGATCGGCAATGGTGCCTTTGTGGCAATGAAACAAACTTAGATCTTGCAAGAACACGACCTCTCTGTGAATCACAATGTAATACACCGTGTATTGGGAACGTGTCACAAAGTTGTGGCGGAAGATATAAAATATCTATATATCGTATTACCCCCATGATTGGTACGGTTTCAATTTAGGCTGATATTATCTT
This sequence comes from Mytilus galloprovincialis, assembly GCF_965363235.1. Taxonomy (NCBI): domain Eukaryota; kingdom Metazoa; phylum Mollusca; class Bivalvia; order Mytilida; family Mytilidae; genus Mytilus; species Mytilus galloprovincialis. The sequence goes on from NC_134845.1 coordinate 49,654,376, forward strand.
TTCAGAAACATGTTTAATATTTGTATAATCATTACCCCCAAAACAATATGCGTATTAAGATGCAAAACAAACGAAATAAAACTACCAAACAAGTTTAAGAGGTCAATTTACAGCAATCAAAATTAGACTCAAATGTCTATGCAAAAATGTGATGGTATGAATCACACTTCTGATTATATACTTGATAGGAGCTATCAAAAGCTCTGCTATTAACCAATTTGTTTGCAGTATTGATATTTCCTTTTAAAAAAATTAAACGGTGATTTTTTCAAAGAGTGGCATCAAGGCGACCTAAGAACAGGAATTAGCACGAGGCAAACAATGGGTCTTCAACGCATCGGGAAAATTCCGCATTAAAAGGGCAGGCATCAGTTCGCCTCTAAACATAATATATGCTAGTTAAGAGAATATTCTAATTTTGCAGATGAACACACCCTCTTGACACAAGGCATCATAACTACCGTCAACATTGTGATCGGACATAGCTGCGTACAAATCACATGTAGCCTTTTTCATATTATATCAAAGTTTGATATGATGTCTTTCAATGTCTTGAGAAATCTCTTTATAAAGTACAAGGTATATATAATGATTGTTACACATAACTGAAAACTTACTAGGTAATCATCAATCTCCAGCGCAGAGCTCACATCCGTTCCGTACTAACTTCATATCATTACATTTAAGGGAACACGGTAATATTCCCTTTTTCTGGCATTAGGTTGACTTTTTTGTGTAACCAAGGTAGGTGAAAACAGTCAACTTAGGAGAACGGTGATTGTATGTAAGGGTACAATATTCTTATATAAGTGGGTCTGAGCCAGTGACAACTCTACAACAGATTTGTCCATGGATCACCAGCAGTGATGGTGATACATGTCTGTGTGCATTATGTATATGCAACTCGTCTAAACATCAACCCAACAATGTTAGACCTGTAAATTTGCTTTCGCAAATTTTTTGTTCTTCCCTCGCCGGGATTCGAACCCATGCTACTGCAATATCGTGACACCAAATCGCCTGCACTGTAGCCGTCCCGCTAGACCACACGACCACCTGGGCTTCATAAAAATAAAGCTTTCGCTGGCCATGTGTTACCTTTCAACGTCAGCTTTAATCTAGCGGCGTACTACAGTACATGATATAAATCTGTTGTAGAGTTGTCACTGGCTCAGACGTACTTATAAATATAATTATTTTCTGTGATTGTATCTTACATTAATTTGTAGGATCCTTTACTATAGATAATTTAGCTGATCTGTAAAAATAACATCTCCATGCCCTATATATCATGTACTGTAGTACGCCGCTAGATTAAAACTGACGTATATATATAAATTAAATTAAATTTCGAAATGATTTTAAAGTCCTTTAATTCTCTATATTTTTCTCCAACCGGTTTCATATCTTTGTGATAATCATGGATGAATGTAACTAACAGTAACGTAACGTCACGTTTAAAGGACTTTAAGAGCATTTCGAAATTAAATTTTATTTATATATCTACTAGTGTAGTTGAAGGCCGTACGGTGACCTATAGTTGTTAATGTTGGCACTACAAACCATTAAAGTCTTAAATGGCCTATATATGTACTCGACTGTACTGATTTTTACTCGACCAGTCTGAATTGGTCTGACTTTTACTTGACATTACTCGACCCCAGTCTGAACCATACTTGACTGTACTGAATCGTACTTGACCCTTATCTTTGCCGTTGAAAATAGTCTGAACTATTACTCGACCAGTCTGAAACAGTCTTAACCCATTCTCGACATGTACTCGACCATTTTTTCCAGTCTAAACCATACTTAACCAAAGGTCTGAACAATACTCGACCAGTCTGAACCATACTAGACCAAAAAACCTCTACTTTTGTAACTGTTAAAATAAATTTCTTTTTAACTGACATATATAACAACAGCCGACAAAATTTATAAAAAAAATTAATCGTATAAAAGAAATATATCTCTGATTATATTCAAGATAAAATAAAATATATTATATATAACTTATATCAAAAAGAGATAAAATTAAATGAATAAATAAATAAAATTGTTTTTCTGATTAGTGGTGAAATATAAAGTATAACCTCTGCTTTGGGGCAAACTCATAAAGAAGATCACACCTGGTCAGAGGTATTAAATTCTAAATAACATTGATTAAAAATTGCAACATCCTGTTTAAATTAAATAACAAGGCCTTTCGAATATACATGTATGTACTAGATAAGTATAATACACAAATTTAAGAAAATAGGGCTTTCTTTTTACCTGTTCAACACACATGTACTGAGGTAATTAGAACATATTAAAGTGCTTTATGTATGCCATGTTAATTTGACAATAAAATACTTAAATTAATTGAAATTTTTTTTTTACTGTTACTTTGGAATTCATTTCCTTTTTTAAAAGATTATCAAGGATTGCTATGAAAATTCTATTATCATGATTATATTAAATTCTTGGTTTAATAAAACAAAACAATTAAGCTCTCATTTCTTAAAAAATTATTAAGTTGTTTTATATACTATTTTATATATATCTTAATAAAAAAACATTCACTGCATTATTACCTGAACTCAACTGACACCATAAATCTATACTATAGTCCAGTTACCATAAAATACTTCCGAAATATTCATAACATTTTGAATAATATTGAAAATATTAGTCGCAATTCATTTTTTTAGATTATTTGATCAGCTTGTTTTATTTATATTTTAATAGTTGATATATATTATTATGTAAGTGTTGATTAATATTGAGTTGAAGTTATATTATGATTGATTATTGTGAAATTTTAATTTCAATACTGTATTGAACACATTTTTAATTTCAAGTTGTTGTTCAAATTTCATTTTTATTAAAAAAAAATCCTAAATTGATAAAATTCAGTTGATAGATACAAAGAATAGGTCTAGGTTGGTTAAGACTTGGTCGAGTATGGTTCAGACTGGGTCGAGTATGGTTCAGACTAGGTCGAGTACGGTTCAGACTATGTCGAGTACGGTTCAGACTCGTATAAAATGGTTAAGTACTGGTCAAGTACACATTCAGACTGTTAAGTATGGTTCAGACTACAGTCGAGTATTATCAAGTAAATCTCAGACGAATTCAGACTGGTCGAGTAAAAATCAATACAGTCGAGTACAGATATAGGCCATTTCAGACTTTTAATGGTTTGTAGTGTGGTGTCATGTTGGTCTTTTGGGGATAGTCGTCTCATTGGCAATCATACCACATCTTTTTTATATATTAACAATATACATTTTTAAACCCATTTAAAAATTTTGTAGAAATTATTTGCAGAGACTTTCGAAATATTTCATCCATTTTTGGCAGAACAAATAGTAGCGTTTTACCTATATATGACGCGCGTAGTATACTGAGTATCCGGAAAGGAAACGAGCGCTTTACGGAGATTGGGTAGGCACGCTTTCTCAACGGAGAATAATATTTAACTCTTTGCACCAATTCTTCTAAGCGCTTGTTCACACTTGTTTTTGTAATTTTAGTTGAATAAACAATATGTTGTCTGCTCTATGGTCAGTATGTTGTCGCTTTGACACATTCCCTATTTCCATTCTCAATTTTAAACTCAGATTTACATTGTAGAAGAAAATGGAGAAGTCAAAAGTGTTCCAACTTATCAGCGCTATAGAACAGCATTCAACTCTTTAGCCATTTCAAGTCAGCCGCTGAAATCTGAAGTTATACACAGTAATGGTTTAATTGCGAAAGTTGAATGTGCGAAGGCGTGTGGAAATACCATTGACTGTAGAGCGTTTTCTTTTTCCTATCTGACCAAACTTTGTCGCCTGTTTGGAAAGACTATGCAGAGATGTGATGCCGATACAACTGATTGGTTTACTTCAGTTCTGAACCTTGTATAAACAATGGTTATCGTCAGTATTAGTATATTTTCCTACTTTTATTGCACATTGTTTAACAATGTATACTCTTGATCATATCAGGGTTATCGTATTTGTTATTTCACTGGGTGAATTTGGTTTTACGTTCAAAAAGAACATGAGAACATGAAAAAAATACAAGAGATAATTTTATATTTTCAAACACTTATTTATATAAAATAGTAGATATACTAGCAAAGTCTTGATTGTTCTTCATGTTTATTATATATATAATGAAGTAATTCACCGTTTCAGAATCTAGCCAACTATGGGCAATCACATTGTTCGAACACCAAAACGTTACGTCATTGGTTTTAATTTCAATTGTTTGGAACGTTTTAAACAAATCACAAAGTGTTGGTGTACACTTTTGGAAATATTATCCAGGATGCATCAGATACTGAAACGACAAATTATGAATGCATTGTGCGCTTATTTCAAATATCAAAACAACCGTACATGTTACCTTCTTTGACAACAATGAAGATTCTTTAAAACTTTTGTTTTGACATTTTCTATTAATACTGATATTCACCTTTACACGTTCTTGTTCGTAGTTTGTGTAGTCTCTCTGGAATTGTCTGAATACTGGTTTTTGACATAATTAAGACAATATGATACTGATTCGGAAAAAATGTTGATGAGGAAAAAATGCAGCACCATTTCCGAATTGATTTAACGTTCTCATAGCAAAATTGTCGTCGAGTTGAATGATTATTCAACCAATGGTAAAAGAAACAAACAAAACAACCAAAAAGTCGCAAAATCTATAAAGAAATACAATTACCTTTTTGTGTGTCTAAAACGGAACACAATAACAACAAACATATAATATAACATAAAAAATAACAACTAATAAAATGAACCATGTAACATAAGCTATACGAAAAGACGGGATGACATATAGGGATAGATCAGAAACAACAACATAATATAACAATGGTGTACTAAATCATTTCCGAAATAGCAACCCAATAATAAACTTCTTGTTAGATAACAATCTATATCTACGAAACGGATAGGGTTCTGCATAATTTATTGATAGTACTTTAGGCTATTAAAATATTTATAAAACTATATTGATTTTCAGCGTACATTCTGTGCGTACTCCGATGAGTTTAACTGCAATAAAATGTAAGATAATAACATACAACTATCAAATTCAAGGGATTTTTTCGACCTATTTTCGTATGCAACTGGATGTGACGTACCATGATTTGGTGTTATAACACTTCAAGCAGAAATTGTGTTGAATAATCTGAATGACACTTTTTCTTATGTAATACTGGTTATTTCAAGCATTCCTATCAAATTTTGTCATAATCAGTGAAATAGTTTGAGAAAAAATCTGGTGTATTGTAAGACGACATCTACAGTACTAGTGCTTCGGGCAAAATTTCTTTGAAAAATCCAAACCAAGCCGCATCATGATATAATAAAGCATTGACCAATAAATGATCAAATATATATCACATCTTCCTACAAACAGTTAATATTATACAAAACATGATTTTAGGATGATAAGTAGCACTAATTGACCTCCTTGTCTTCTTTATAAGGCCTCTTTTGTTTAATTTATGGTGTATTTCTCTGTCCTTAATGTTTTTGCTTTTATTTTTACTGTATCTTTGTCATGTTATGATGTCATTATAGTGTTAAATATTTAACAAAACCATAAAGGTGCGGGGTTTGACTATCCACACAACCAGATGCAATCCCCTTTTCTTTAAAACGTCCAGTACCAAGTCAGGAAGATGGCAGTTGTTATCTTATGCTTCGTTTCAGTGTGTGTTGCATTGTCGTTTGTTTTTTTGTTCACTTCAGTTCTACTCTAACAGCTGATGTGTTTCTATCGGTTTTAGTTTTTAATCCAGATTTGTGGATATACGATTTTCGAAAAGTGGTATACTACTATTGCCTTTATTGAAGCTAGTTACAAATCGTGTGGTTCTTGACTGATGTACCCATATTTTGACTATTTTATTTATTGTGTCTGTTTATTTAACGCATCAATGTAAATATAACGGAATTTGATGAGACTGTCATTAAGTGAGAGGGTTAGCGCTATAGAACCAGGTTTAATCCACCATTTTCTACATTTGAAAATGCCTGTACCAAGTCAGGAATATGACAGTTCTTGTCCATTCGTTTTTGATACGTTTTGTTATTTGATTTTGCCATGTGATTATGGACTTTCAGAATTGATTTTCAGTATTTTTGTGATTTTACTTTTTTCTTACTATTTCTGCGAGTTCATTTTTATAGTTATTCGCTTTTGACCTCCGATAAAAAGTTGGATGTTATTCATGCAGACGGCAACTCAACAACTTAATTATTCAAAATATTAATAAAGCAACATGCAAAGCAGATCATAAACAATACTACACTCAAAACGGAAAGTGCCTAATCGAAGGGCAAACACAAGAGCTCAAAAGCTCATATTACTGACTTGGTACTGGCATTTTCTTATGTAGACAACATCCATTGTAATTATAAATGAATGTTGTTTTTTTTTTATTAAAAACTCACATTGATCTTTAAATCGTCAATACACTATTTAGTCACTCTTACTTATTGGAATTTTTCTTGGGACCAAGTTTTGGAGACTTTTGTGACATTTTTACTCCCTTTTTGCAATATTTTAAATCAAATAAATGAAGATTGCTGCAACGCCTACACAAAAATGAGACTAAATTTCAACATAATTATAACTATAAAAAATCTATGGAAGATTCTCTTTCCATACATATACACATGCATAACTCAAATATTGAGCCTTATTTGTTGGAAAGGAAAGAAAAGATGATGTTTAAAAACTATGAGTGTCAATTGTAAGTCTTTTTCATAACTGTGTACAGCTACATACATTAGGGGAAACGATACAGTTACAGTGGAAGTGATGCCGTTGCATACGTAAAATGTTATTTTCGCGATGTCAAACTGTGACCTATAGGAAAAGATTAATTGTTCGAACGGTTTCAATTTCTTATTTAAATGGTTTAACTTTCAAACGAGTTCATAGACTGGTCTTTTTTTAAAATGACATTCGTTTTTAATACGTATGAAGATTATCTGTACCAATTTTCATGAAAAATTCAATAATGCATTTTTTTTTAAATATGATAAATACAAAATGACGCTTTTTTCACATTCATGTACATTTGATACATTTTAGTTATTTTTAAACCAAACAAATCATAAACTTTAAGAAAACTTATATAAAAGAGAAACAACTATAGATTATTTATGAAAAAACAGCTTGTGTTTAACTTAAAAAAAAAAGGTTAAGCATTTCTGTCGGAAGGAAAATACGTTCCTCATTTTACTCAAAAAGTAGCACATGAAGGTATATTTTTTATTACACATTTGATTTAAGCAGGTATAAGAATAGCCTATTTGCAAACTGTCATCACAATTTCATTATGAGATCAAACTGTATCGTATGCCCTTCATTTACTGCAGCTGTTTGAACAGTATAAATCAATAGCCATGAAATAGAGTGTGAATACTGAATAACTGTTTTAAATATTCAGAGAGTTCTAGATTGTCTTCTCTTAGTTATTTCCTCCGGTCATGGAGCACCCGTATCAGAGAGACATAATTTAACTTGCACACTTCGAAAAAGAAATATTACAACCTAGATCACTTAGAAGTTACTTAGCATATGTGTGACACTGAGACAGAAGCTACTAATAAGACATTCAACTATTATGAAAGAAGAACTGACAAACTCATTTAAACTATCAACACAATGCATCAGTACATTAAACAGTTTGAGAAACACGAACTCAATCTGTGCATTAGCATAAACATCTAAAGTAGTCTTCAAGTAGTTATCAAAGGTACCAGGATTATAATTTAGTACGCAAGACGCGCGTTTCGTCTACATAAGACTCGTCAGTGACGCTCAAATCAAAAATATTTATAAACCCAAACAAGTACAAAGTTAAAGAGCATTGAGGATCCAAAATTCCAAAAAGTTGTGACAAATACGGCTAAGGTAATTTATGCCTGCGATAAGAAAATCCTTAGTTTTTCAAAACGTTCAAAGTTTTGTTGCCTTTATGTATATAAACAAAGCAAATATTAGGCAAATTAAAGACAAATATACAAAAATTAACAGTAAAATTACACAATGAAGGGATGTATACGAGCCATGTCAAATGTATATGAACGAAAATTGACTAAACAATCAAAGAAATGATTCAAAAGACAAATAATACAACACTATAACACTTAATTTTATAAGATGATAAACGACACCATTACCTAGATGTTATACTTCTAGTCCATTGTGTATTATTAGTAAAGTTGATACGGCATATTTATCAACGTGTTTACGGTATCTGCCGATGACCTTTTTTAGAAAATATTTTCTTTGACATTACCTGGGTTCATCAACTCTATGCTCAAACACTGGTGACGTCTGAGGAGAACCTGCACGCTCTTGAATACTTCATAAGGTGGAAAATATATATCCCATATGCAGGTGGAGTTGGTATATTGCTACTAAAGGTGAAGGAAATAAATATTTCAAAATTTTCCATGACACATTCATCAATTTGCATACAATTTCTTAATTATTTGTTAAAAGGAGCAAATTAATATGTATTTTTTTTTCGTGTGTGTGCTTTTGATCTCTACCAATTGGCGGATTAAAAGTTGGCACAAAATTAGTGAGCGGGCTAATTCATATTTACCATTATTTGATCGTTTCTATTGGCAAAATATCAGAGTTCTGTGTTTACTTTAAATTGTCTACACTATGAATATGGCAAAGATAAGTTAATGAAGGAATCGAATACGGATGTACATGCAATTGCAAATATTTTGAAATAAATCATCTCCCTTGTACATGTTGTAGTTTCTGAATTTCTATTGATGATCAAGGTTAAACATTGAAAGTCAAATTATATCATTGTAAATGAAAATGATAGACGTTCAAGTTGAGTGTGTTATCCTAGTATAAAATATATTCATATTCAATTCAAATCGTTAAAAAAATGCATTGGACATGCACCTGGGCGTTAACAGCCATTCATCCTGTAATCTTTCTCATACATCTTATAGGAATTTCTTTCAATAATATTTTTAACATGTTGATAGCAATTGAATTGTGAATAGAAACGTAACAAAGCCTTTGCAAATGTATTTGTGAATATTTATAAAGGTAGACCAACAACGAGAAGCTTAAAATTCAAGTACTTTACATCCTAAGTTATGTATAAAAGTTGCTTCCGTATTTCTACTTTTAATAGCAATATTGTGTTTACAGTTGGCTTCCGTATATCAAAATAAACATTTGTTTAAAAACACTGAATAAATATTTTAAAATCGCAAAGATGTTGCAAGTCATCAGAATGTATAAAACATCATTAGCGTCGTGTCGTGCAACATAAAAAAAAGTATTAGTACAAGCTTTTAAAAGCTAGGTTCGCCAAAGATGTTTCTATTTTCGTAGCGTGAACACTTAATTATATAGTTTGTATAGAATATGTCTTATTATGCGATTCTGAACTGACGCAATATTTTTTTTTTTAATTTCAAATCGTTGTCTTTATCTGTCATCCAAATAAAATAACAGTTAATGCACAATCTTAAGTATTATTTCAATGAGACAACTCCCGAACACAGATATCAAATGGTGCAGGAATGTTCAAGTTCTTTTCGTTTGGTGTGTTGGTGCTTTTGATTTCGCCATTTGATAAGGTTCTTTCCGTTTTGAATTGGAAATTCTAGTTATTTACGGTTTTGGTTTTGAACATGTTTAAGCGTCCATAACAAATGCCTGTTACGCCTCACAATAACTTTAGCTTAACGTATAGTAAATATAAAATGCACTATTATTGATACAATAATCTTAATATGATTTTTACGGATGATTTAAAGTGTTATCTTAAACGTTGCAAGTCCGTAACTGAGGAAGGCCACCATTTTGAATTTGTTATTGTGTTGATATGCAGTCCTTTAAAAGAAATCTTCTGTTTGCAATAATTGAATTATTAGAAATGTACTATTAGTGCTACATTTGTCTAGTGTTTTGTGTAATGTTTGACATCGGCAATATACATATGACGTCAGATTTTATAATTGATATAGACGATGTAACAACTCCGTCGACGTTTTCCTTTATAGCGATTCGAGACAATAGTATTTACTGAGGTGGAATTTATTTTAATATGTGGGATTTTAATTCAGATAATTGTAATATATTTTAAGCCTGGCCTTCGTAATAGGAAAATGAAGCTGTCGCAAATTTGAATAACAAAGCGACGCGTAGCTAGGCAAACTCTATTACAAATACCTCTAAATCTACAACACGGATATCTCGTATGTTAAATCCCATATGTGAACGATTTTTTTTTCATGGTTTCGTATTTTTACTTCCATGCTTCAATTTTCTTAACACAGTCCAGTTGGCTGGCGATCTACTGTTTATGTTAAAACAAACACGTTTTACACTTTGTATTTGTCTTTAAAAAAAATACAAAAAAAAGATCATCATGCAAGGGTGAGCATATTTTTCTTTTACCTTTCTTTCACCGTTATAAGTCACCGTACTATTTTTTTCCTTTGGTCATATGACCGTTGATGTAACTCGATATTGATGCATCGATTCCTATATAACTTTGAGCATTCCTGGTGCAGATGGGTTCTGAGTTTTAACAGTGTGTTTTAATTTTGACACCCTCGTATTAACATTTACATCGTTTTAATTTATAGAGAGAAATTGTATATAATATGCAGTATGTATGTACAATCAACCACAAAAACGTGTTGTCGTTGACCTAATTGTCTGATTAATTCGAGCTGAATTCTGACATTGTTTAATCTAAGGCGACATAATTTTATCAATGAAAAAAATATCATAAAACGACTAGAAAGATTATAGTAGCGAAAACAAACCTGAAATAGCAGGGACGTCAAAAATAAGCGAGACAGTATAAGTGTAAGATGGTATGCTGCATCACCAGCCATCTGAGTCAATACTCAATAATCCACATGTTACAATATCAAAAAAGACACGATCAGTGCAAGTACAGGTAAGACAATTACAGAGATATCTTATACCGATAATAAATGATTCTTTTAGGTTAGGACACAAAACACGACATTGGTCAAATAAATTAAAAAAGTAACATATTAAATAATTACAATACCAAACAAGGCACATTGAAAAGGGGGAAGCTATTAATAAAAATATTTTTTTAATCGCAACAAGTCAAAATATGAAAGAGCTGTATATGTAACAAACGTATTAAAATTGTACTTCAATAAGCAAACAATTGATATAACAACGACTTAAGCCTTGGAATCAACGGAATGTTTTGATCCGTGTCTGCTATCTTCAAGTTCTATGATTGTCTCATTTCTTGGTCTTTTGACAGTGAGACTGTACCGATGGTCTTTCACTTTGAAATATATTTGTCTGTTAAAATAAACAGTATACATATTTCTGCATAATTTCTTTAAATACTACATTATACATCAAGGTCAGACTTTTCATTGTTTGATTGATTGATTGATAGACTTATTAATTAGGAGACTAAATATCTCAAGGCTAGAATTCAATATTAAGGTAAGGTTTGCGTACACAGGGAGATAACTCAAAATCGTCGTTTTGATGTAATTTTATCAAAATTTGAATCGTACAAGTAACGTTATGACCTTCAGTGTGTTAGTTTTCATTTATATGACATCACGTTTAGCCAAAACGTCTTTGTGCAAAAACAATTCATGAAGTTTCGCGGAGTTTTATTTTATTTCATAAATGTACATTTTTATGCCCCCGCCGTAGCAAAGAGGCATTGAGTTATATCCTTGTCTGTTTGTACATTGATCCGAATGTACGTATCATATAGTGTACGTCCGTTTTTACAAAATTGGTTCCCATTCTCTAACTTTAGTCTTCCTTAACCAACTGATATAAAACTTATGCACAATGCTTTTTGCCACAAAACCCCAGAATAGATTTGAATTTGAATTTGAATTTTGATGTCGTCCCTTTTACAGTTCTAGATTTATGAATGGTCGGACAGAAGATACCTTTCTCCATTCTCCCGTCCCCTTTCTCTTGTCTCCCGCCATTAAACCTAAAAAAAACTAATGCATGGAAAGCTGATTTCAATAGAAATCGGTCTAGTTTCTAGTGTTTTTATGGCTTGTCCCCGTCTTGTCCTTTAACAAGATAGAAGTGTGGTTTATTCTGCTTCAAGAACCCCGGTAACTTTTTCACTGACTGTTAAGCTGTCTTGTTTTTGAATTTGTAAGTCTGATGCACGCCGTTTCCGATTTTTTATACAGTATAAATACAAATTATAGACACGCAGGATTGAATGAAAAACGGCACATTTTTGTGACACTTTTATTCAATTTAGTTTAAAAATTTACATAATGTGCCATGTCTTTTTACTTATAGAGTAATGCATATATATATTCTCAGATATTTTTATTGCATAATTTTTACGAATGACAGAATGTTGAACTTGGTCTTTTCCGCAAAGACGCACACAACCAACACGTTTACATCATTCGAATTGATTTTATTTTTATCAATCACTTTTACAACTGTTTCTTATAGTAATTTTTTATGGATGCATTAAGCTATTGTACTGTGTCGTCCTTAACATGCCTGAAGTATTTGCCACTGGACATTTTACAACCTCTAATCAAACAAACTTCTATGCATATCAGTCAACTTTGAATCAATTTATCTAAAAACAAGGATGGTAATGTGTCTCTACATACGGAATCACTATACAATCCGGGAAATTGTTAGTTTTTAGCATTTCTCCTTATATAAGAGATCATAATAAAGTAGTGACGACGCTTGAAGTATTTTTATGAGGTCGTTTTCTGAATTTTTCGTTTCTGTTCTCCAACTTTAGTTTGCTTTTACCAAATGTTATAAAATTTATACGTAATGCTTTATAATGTTTCATGTTTATGTAAGAGGGGGCATCATCAGTGTCCCATGGACACATTATTCATTTATTCCAAGCTCTAACGTATTATTTCTTTGTGTAATGCATTATAATCAGAATAACATAACTGTGGTTGAAGAGTAGCCACAATCAATTTTGATTTGACGGTCGCAAATTTCCGTGTTACTGTCTCCCCTACGCGTGGACAGTAAAATTGCTTTTGCGAACATTAAATCGCCAATTGACGATGGGGATTCCTCAACTACAGTGCCGTTACTCCTGTGAATTTCATTGAACTGATTTTAATTTATTGAAATGTGGAAGATTTTCATATTACAGGTCTACATAACTGCATTTCTTATTTTAAATATCAACGATACATATACGGCTGGTCATTTGTATTCCAAGACCATCGTCTGTATCCGATGGCGTCTTTCATCATGTATAAGGAGCACGTAGTTTGTTTGTTTGGTCAAAGACCCCAAGTCTGAACATCATGTGTAACAATTGGACAAATAAAACCAGTAATCTTATATTTCTCCCGCAAGGCTTTCCCCTGCTTAGTCATAAATGTTTGATCGTATTTGAATAGCATTTGTTGATGTCTAGATTTAAATGAATGGAATAAACACGGCTGATGTAAATGACTTTACTATAGTCAAAACTGATGTCTTTTCATCCAACATGGGACAATGAAGCAATTTTCATTACTTTTAATGGCAATTTGAATGCTTTTCTAAGATTTAAAATATTAGTTTGAAGCACTGAAAGAATATAAGTGTTTCCTTCAAAATCAGAGTCTTGTACATGTATTAATACACAAGTATGACAAAAGTTAAACACCTCCCCTTCCGATTGATAGTTGTGGGCATAAAAGATAAGAGACTACATCAAAAGTTTAATGTAGGATAAAAGAAAAATTTTAATTCACATAGTTTGTTCACTGACCCCCCCCCCCCCTCCCCCTCATAACTTAATTTAGGAAAATTGATTAACCGATATGGATATATGTAAAATCGATGTCAAATTACCAAAACTTGCAGCAACTTTTATCCCCCCCCCAAAAAAAAAAACTATTTGAATTAAGTTTTTTATACTACACTGATCTTTTGATGTCATCCCTAAGTTAATCACTGTTTTCTCTCATTTATTATGGTCAATCCCAAAGTGTTACAAGACAAAATGATCCTTTAAAAAAAGATGCTATTAAAGATGACTTTGTTCTTTGCAGATCAACAAAAAGTGTGTTTTTTTGTGTTTTACAGAAATAACAGATAAACACATATAACGGCCATTTCCGTAAAAACGAGTTCGGAGACATACCAATTTTATTAGCTCATTAAAATGCAAATAGTTAATTCCTTAAGTTCACTGTTTTTTACAAAAACGGTGGACCCGGAAAAGGGATATTTTTGGTTATTTGTTGCCATGGCAACGTTTTTTTTAACCCAAAAAATAAAAAAATCTTGTTTTTAGGATTTTTTTAGATATTTTAAATTAAAATTTATTATTAATGAATGGACCACAATTATTTATACATGTTTTATTTAGTTTTAGTTTTTACAGTCACTCGCATACATTATTATTTCAGTAGAATTCAAATACAATTTTACCTAAAAATCGTAAAAAATCGGAATTTTGAGCTTTTCACCTGAAAAAAACGGGACGGGCGATGTTCGATTTTTTTTCATTAAATGATTGGGTAGTCCTCCGGGAACAAAATGATGTATCATATTGATATAATATCCCTGAGAAAAAAAATTCAGGTTTCATGCAAACCTTACCTTAATTCTTATTGATAAAATGTTTTGAATCAAGTATACATTTATAAAAAAACCAGAGCAGACAATCAACCTGATTAAGAACAGAGAGTCTTCAGTGCTGTACAACTTTGTACTTTTTTCACTTTCGATCTTTTATATCTGGGCGTCACTGATGAGTCTTGTGTGGAATTTAAACCTAATGCTTTTTATTATCTATTAATCATGTTTTTCTTTGTCTAATATGTTCTCCTATTTATTTGTATTGTAGTCCTGTAATATTATGTTGTCATTTCAATGTTATATTTAACTTTGCCATTAAAGTGCGAGGTTTGGCATGCCACAAAACCAGGTTCAACCCACCATTTTTATTCCCCTTTAAAAATGTCCTGTACCAAGTCAGGAAGATGGCCATTGTTATATTATTGTTCGTTTCTGTGTGTGTTGCATTTTAATGTTGTGTCGTTTGTTTTTTCTTATTTTTGAGATATTAAGATAAGACGTGGCATGGTACTTGTCTATCCCAAATTCATGTATTTGGTTTTGATGTTATATTTGTTATTCTCGTGGTATTTTGTCTGATGCTTGGTCCGTTTCTGTGTGTGTTGCGTTTCGGTGTTGTGTCGTTGTTCTCCTCTTATATTTAATGCGTTTCCCTCGGTTTTAGTTTGTTACCCCGATTTAGTTTTTTGTCCATGGATTTATGAGTTTTGAACAGCGGTATACTACTGTTGCCTTTATTATGATTCAAAATTTTTCTCTAGAATAAGATTTGAAAATTACATAAAAAGAATTTACGAGTGACCTTTTTCTTATAATGTATAAAAATGATTGATTGAGTGATTGTTGTAAGTATCTGTCTGACATTACTTTTTTTTATTGTTGTTTTGACTTGTTGAACCCGTCGGGACTCTTTACAGTTTACATAACAGTATGTTTTATGGCAAATGGTTGAAGTCTGTAAAGTGACATATTACAGTTTAAAGCCTGGTCTCTTGAAATCTGGTGGATAGTTGTCTGATCGGCAATCAATCATACCACATCACAAACTGTTTGACGATGTATAAATACCCAAAATACTTTTTGATATGTAACCCAAATAGTAAAACGAGAGGAAATATGTATGTTCTTTCCCTCATATATGTTGATTTGATATGAAAGAGAAATGTTATAAATTGTGCCTTTCTAAGAACTAATGTGAAAGATTATAAATTCACTAAAGTTTAACATATAAACAATTTGACAAATCGTGAAATAGATTGTATAACCGTACACTAATTACTAACTGCTAGATTTACAATTAATACATCTACATTTTTTTAAACAAATAAAAAGCATATACGCATACATCGTATACATGAACTACCTATCTTGATGTCTAGTGGTGTAGTATCTTGCATCAGATTGGTAGTAGAGTTTTTTAACACAGGTTGGGTGTTCAATGTCATCTATAAATACAATGCATTAACAGTTATCACACAATAATAATAACGTGAAAATGACAAAAGGGTCAATAATGTTCA
This sequence comes from Mytilus galloprovincialis, assembly GCF_965363235.1. Lineage (NCBI taxonomy): Eukaryota > Metazoa > Mollusca > Bivalvia > Mytilida > Mytilidae > Mytilus > Mytilus galloprovincialis. Next base: position 49,670,494 of record NC_134845.1, read on the forward strand.
TGAAATATATAAGAGAAACAATACAGGCCACTTCAATAAACACAAACACACACACTCAAATAACAGATACATGCCAGCGATAAAACTTAAAAAATATAGAGATGTTGCGAAAGCAAACAATACCTAACATAGATATAAAAAAGGCAAGAGATATGGTACTTCAACTCTATAAAAAATAAAAAGTTGTAACAGCATGTATTAAAATCTGATCCAGAATGATTCATCATTCATATCGTGTTAAAGATATATTTTTCAGAAATAGGTATTTTGATAGTGTTAATTTTCAATATCTAAAATACCATTAGATGGAATTAACAAGCAACCATTATACTACATGAATATGAATATATATGTATTGGTAAAAAAACATTTTTAATTAAAAATAAAAGATATTAAACTATAACATTACCATCCACTTTATCTTCCTGTCGTTGGTGAAGTTTCTTTTTCTTGTTCCTTTTCCTTAAATGCCGTGAGCGATCATTATATACTTCCTCATCAGTATTTTCTCGGTCCACTCTGTGTCTTTTCTTCTGTTTCGACAATGATCTTGAAATCAAAGTAACAGATAATATAAGTAAAGCATTAATGGACATAAACCTGCTTTTGAAGGTGTAATTAAATTTATGGCAATCTATCATAACTACACTAAACCTTTTTCATGGGAAAGTGGACTCCTAAATAGAATGTGTCATATTGCAACTACATGAAGCGTTCCCCAAAACAAATTACGACATGATTATTCACAAAGAAGCAAGGTGTCTCTCAACGTATTGCATGTAATGGTTGCTGAAATATTTTCATCATTGCAGAGGAGGGTTAATTAAAGATAAGTTCAAATCATTTGTTGAGTGGTTCATCAAAAATATAATAAAAAACAAGAATCATAGATTTCCTAGACATGTTATAGTCGTGAGAAAAATGCTTAATGAAATTGAAATACCTATGAAGTAGCTTTTTTACTTGTGTCTGTTCTATCTGGTTAGCTTCTGGTATTGTCTGAAGTGTACTGTCTTGTGCTTGAGGGTTAGTTGAACCGTTTATACAAGCTAATTGTTCTTTGTCTTTCTTTATTGTTATCGATATGTCATGCATATCCTGTATAAAGAAAATCTTGGTTAAATAATTGCCGAAATATTCGCTTTTATAAAACAAGACATACTTTACTTTTAGTACTATAAAGAATTGCTTTAATGTATATAGTCTCACTTTCATTTTATTTTATTAGTATATAACTACCAAAAATATCTCATAGCATTGTTATGTATCAGGTAAGCATTACAAAATGTTTATCAAAGCTGAAAAAGGCTGCATTTAATTTTAAGATGGAATGTCTCAGATTATTTTCAGTGAATAAACGCAAAATACAAAATGACATATGATCATACACTCAGAATTCTATTTGAATAATTGAATTAATATGTGGATTCAATGCCATTCATTATCACCGAACTAGTACATATATTTATTTCGGGGCCAGCTGTAGGACGCCTTCGGGTGTGTGAATTTCTCGCTGCATTGAAAACCTATCGATGACTTTCTGCTGTTGTCTGTTGTATGGTCGGTTTGTTATTTCTTTGACAAATTCCCCCATTTCCATTTAAAAATTAATGGAAATACAAATATCCTTATGTCGTCAAAAACTATCATGAAAATAAATGAATTGACATAAGTCTATGTATCTTTTGTCAACACTTGATTGAAATTTTGAAAATTTCATGACTTTGAAAGGCTTTTGTTTTATATATTAATGTGACGGTGTCATCACTATATCGACTTACATAATATTTTGTCTATTGAAAATGGAAATTAAGTCGACTATACTGAAAAATATCCCTAGTAGAACCCATTTATAATGACAGAAATTTAGATAGCGATAAAACATATTTAATTCAGTCGGTGAAATAATAAAACATGACAAGTATCAAATATTAAATTTACGAAGCTAGAACATAAAAAGAAATATTAGACAAAACATGAACATTGCATGTTTGCTGTCAACGTTGTATGAATCAGCGTTTGCAATATAAATGGCTTTTAAAGTTTTAGTCAATCTTATTCAAATGCATTACAAAGATGATTATTCAAATACCTTTGTTGACATTAATCGTTCATCAGGAGACACATCTGGTATAAGGTAGTCAAACAATAATTTGAAAGCAAGAACTATATGCTGAAACAAAATAAAACGCAAATCTGTAACAATATCAATGTGCATATTGCATGTTTTAGCCCTGCATAAATTTCAATGAAGAGGTTGATTATTTTATTTTATCTTTTTTATTTTTTAATGTAGCAGTTATGAATATTATGTAAAAGGTAAAATAAAAAAGAAAATCAGGGAAAACTCAAAACGGAAAGTCCTTTATAAAAGGGCAAAATTAAAAACTAAAACACATCAAACAACGGGTTTTATTGCAAGGTAGACATCTCAGTTGGTTGACAATTTCATATAATTCCAATGTGTTGACAGCGATATGTGAACAAACAAAGGTATTGATGACAAAATAGGGGTACAATAATGAACGTTATGTTTTAAATCTTAAAAAAACAAACGTTGTAATGTATAGCGTTTTTGGTAAAATTGAATCCTTTTAAAATTTTTAAACCAAACAAATTCTCATGATCGTAAATTATTTATTGGAAGATGACTTTTGGTTAGAAATTCCGGTCAAAATCTTATACATCATATCGTCTTCAAATATATTCTTGGTTTGAAAAATCATGTTAAATTATTCCAGTTGACATTTACAAATGGTGGCATGTTGTTGGATTTCTTAATATTCCGTTTGTCAATAAAAAAAAATAATCACTAGTAAATCGAGTTTGTCTGAAACATTTTTATTTTGTTTAACACTAATCTGAAAATGCTAAAAAACAAACAAAAAATAATTCAAATACAGCACAAAATGTCCAGCCGTATTCAGATACAGCACTTCCAGAACTATTCAGAAAATTTCTTGAACTCATTTGATCATGAGTACTGATCAGTGACATTTTAGACAAAAATGCATAAAGTTGATGAGTAAATATGTGTTATATTACTATTAAACAGATTAACCTAGAATGAAAATATCTGAAATGACTGCTAATAAATGGTCTGTTATCTACTAAATTTTACAGCAGTGGATCAGATTATTATTTGTTCTCCTCAATAAGAAGTTACTGATACTAGTATCATACATAGTTGACAAATTTTCTAAGGTCCTTGCAATTTAAAAAAAGATTTTTTTTTTCAACCAAGAAATCAGATCGAGAACTGATATAAAAATATGAAGAAGTCAGATATGACTTAGGATTTAACAAATAGTTATCAAAGGTACCATGATTATATTTTTAGTACGCCAGACGCGCGTTTCGTCTACACAAGACTCACCAGTGACGCGCATATCATAATATTTCTAAAGCCAAACAAGTTCAAAGCTGTAGAGCATTGAAAATCCAAAATTCAAAATAGTTTTGCCAAATACGCCAGAAACATTAAAAGATAAGCACAATTAGTTCAAAATAAAACACGATTGTGTAGTAACCTAATCAAGTTTTAATCGGGAACAAGACAGGTTGAGACAATTCTGGTATCTTAGATCTAATATAACTATGAAAATCTGTCGCAAGTGAGATAAGAAACTGATATATTGTTTCGGACAGCCAATTTATCAAGTTGATTGTAAAATCTAGGTAATGTTAATTAAAAAAGACGTTTTGCAAGTATGTTTCAATTGTCAACTTTTTTCACATAATTAGTTTAACCCGCCGCTTATTGCAAGTTCCAGTCTTCATTCCAATAATTCACATCAATATTTCCAAGAATATTATGTTCATGATGTTAGCAAAACAAATAACAAACAAGTGTTAAACGACTTGCATTTCTTATTAAATGATCTGACAAGAAATGTTATCGCAGCCATCCCATTGTGTTTAAATTGTCCATAAACATACTTCGTGTTTTTTTTGTTTTTTTTTAACAAATGAACATTAGCAGTAGAAGGAAATATTATCTACACTTTATTACAAAAAGCTGTCGCTACAACAGAATATGTAAATAAATATATTCAATCTGAAAAATGTCCTTTTTAACTGTACAAGCGAGAATAGTTATATAGTTAATAAAGGAAACACAAACTATTCAATGAGAAATGTAATGTAACAGTCAAATATCCTTCTTAAACTTGAAAATAGAATATCTTGAATATGAATCAGTAAAAACGTAACCAACCTCAAATCCTACAACTATCCACAGCCTTTCATAAACATCCCAATGTCGGCACCATGAGGAGGTAAAACCGATGAGGAAACCATTAGAAATCACTCCACAAATGTTTACAAATTTTAGTATTATATACCACGTTCCTACAAAAGAAATGTTGTTGTAAGGGTCTGCTGATATCTCTTTATCACTAGTTTTACATATTCAAATACTGTGCATTTAGAGAAAATCTTGCTTAAACGGGATAAAAAGAAGCCACAAAAAATGTGGAGATAAATACTCTTATCCACAAAATTACAAAGGTATATATTAAGCTCACGTTTCTTTAATAACTTTTCACAGAATAACAGCACAGTAGCAGTTCGTTTACTACATGTAGTAAACTTGAATATTTTTATGTGAAATAATGTTCATATTCTGTCATAGATTATGCATATTCTAAGATTTTTTTTGTCGTAGAACACTACGAGGGGTGTCAAGTTTTAACGACCGACCGTAGAAAGGTCTTTCTTTGGGCAATCCTGAAACTAGGAAGTACTTTTTTTATATACATTATATACCGTTAAAAAAATTCCACAAAGACTAGCAAAATTTGTATCCTATTTTACCAACCACACTAACGTGGGATTTTTCTTTCTTGTATGATCAGGTTTAAATACGCCTTATGGAATTTAGAATGTAAAATAAAACTCTCTAGGTAATCTAAATATAAACCTCATCAATCATATTCTAGACACCATAAATATGTATCTTTAACTGCATGAGGTAAATAAAAATGAGTTGTTACCATCCGATAACGGTGTATGACAAATGACAGTCATTTTGTAAGTACATTTTTTAAACAAACTTAGTTTATTGCAAGGGGGTGCTATTTTTTTTTCTATAATTTGCAGTGACATTTATCATTTGTTTATATCGCAGAATTCTTTTTTTCTTATTTTATCGAACCGAATGAAATATTCAAATTAGTTTTCTTTTGAATAGTTATACAGTGTCAGGATATAACATAATAATACACCCCTTACCCATCCAAGCCAATCACATAGTGAAGTCCCTGTATGTTATTCAAGAGAACATAAAAATATTTGATTTATCATTTGATAGACTTAAAGTTATATATACATGTATAAAGTAGCTAAGAGCTGGCCCGAGTAGTGCTCGTAATCGTGATGCGTGTACATGTCATACGAATCAATATCAATTGTGTGAACCAATAAGAATTTAAAAATCTCACACACGAATATGTTCACTCTGGCTTTGATTTAAGTATTATGGAAAACTTAACATTGAAATTCATCTCGCATGATGTCTCAGTATTTGAGCAGTAGTTGATAAAGCTTCACATTATTTGAAGTTAAAATGAGGCTTAATGACGATTTTCCTAAAAAAAAAATAATTTAAGATTGAACTTTAAAACACAAAATTGCTCCTTTGGCAACAACAAACTGTCAAACGAATTAAATTGTTAAGTAAATTAAAGTTTGTATTTTCATCAAAGAAATTAATTACCTCACATTGGTCTATATTGTATGCATTGAAGCATACTTCATTGAAACATGGTATCGTCCGGGTTGATTCTAAAAAAAAACGACCTATTGTTCTGAATAAAAATTTCTCCATATAGGTATATAAAATAATGTACCTACTAAGAAAAGTTGTTAATGACTGATGTATATTTATCACCTGTATCCTGTGCTATCGTTGCCAATGGTCTTCTATACCACCAAAGCATTCTCCTTGCATCCAACCATTTGTCAATAAAATTCGTGATCAGTACAATCAGTGGTGCTATCGGCAGTGCTGCTGCAAACAACTGGAAGAAAAAAAATTCTGAACTGTGTATCGAATATTAGATTTAATTTATTTAGCAGTACACACATGAAATGATCAATATTCCAGGTTTCTAAACGCAGTCAATAAAGAATGAAAATTGAACAAGATATTTTTAAGATGTTAGGGAGAACAGTAATCGCAAATGAGTATATATAGTTATACCTACTTAGTACATGTATATGCAAGTCTAAAAGAGTATACAATTCCGCCAAAGTTTAAAATCACGAACAAGCGTTATTTTTTTTTATGATAACTGATATTCCTAAACAGAAAGATTTTAAATGAGTCTTATCTTGAAATGCTATATTCAAACTGAAATAATCATTTTGATCGTTGTTCAAATAATCACGAATCAATACGCTGGTAATTGTTTTCAATTTTGATGTATGTATATATATATATATATTGTATATATATATATATATATATATATATAAGTACGTCTGAGTCAGCAATGATGGTGATACATGGCTGTGTACATAATGTACATACAACTCGTCTAAAATTACAACAGTTCTACAGATCTAACATTGTTGGGTTGATGTTTAGACGAGTTGTATATATATATATAAGTACGTCTGAGTCAGTGACAACTCTACAACAGATTTATCCATCGGATCGCCATCAATGATGGTGATACATGGCTGTGTACATTATGTACATACAACTCGTCTAAACATCAACCCACTGTAAATTTGGTTTCGCAACTTTTTTTATTTTTTTTTCTCTTTACAGATCTAATATTGTTGGGTTGATGTTTAGACGAGTTATATATATATATATATATATATATATATATATATATATATATATATATATATATATGTATATCTTTATTCTCACAAACAAAATTACAAAGGTATAGAGATAGGAAGAGGAATATATTTCTTTACACTCTAAGATTCCGTTCATGAACTGAAGCCTGATCTATAGAAAACAATTGACATGATTGATGATATGTACTCATTCTATTTTATTTAAATAAAGCCACCTAGAGAAACCATCCTTAACTTTCCTATCAAAAAAGTTTCCCGGCACTTGACAAACCTCGTCGGGGTCGATGATTGGCTTTTCTGTCTTTTGTGACGCATGCAACATCAACACTGAAGAAGGTATACTATATTATGTGTTTTGCCCGTTACATTGCATTACAAAGTGCATATAGAGCTAGTGGAGTGACATGTAAATGTCTGGGTATTAAGTAGGTGAGTTTGGACATCATAACTAATTACTTGCACCATTCTGCAATTAAAGAGCTTTTATAAGAGGCGACATCAGGTCTAAAAAAAAATTCATTCAGACTCTTTGGTCACCAAAAAGCTCCGACAGGGGGTTTGGAAAGATCTTGCACAATTTTGGATGTTTGACAATAATCTGCCAATTGACACGAATAAAACTTGAAAGGCTAGTAATGGTGGTAATGTAAGTTAAAAACATACAATGCAATTTTGCTTCGCCTCTTCTGTGCACACTGTAATAAATCATTGTGGCTGTAAGCACGCACACATATTCATCTACGCCCCCTTTCTTATGAAGTATATGCATATATGAACACAACCTCTTATTTAAAAAAAAAAATATATTTCGGCAACGACTTTTGTCAGAATTGTCATTATGCAGCTTTTCAAGAAATAAAATTCATATGGGATATATATTTCCCAACTTATTCGATATTCAAGAGCTTGCAAATCCTGCTCTGACTTTGTAAAACGTCATCAGTGTTTGAGTAGAAAGTTGATGAACCAGGGGTATGTCAAAGAACGTCTCGTCCTTTTTCTAAAAAGATCATCGGAAGGTACCAATACCTTGTTAATAAATATTCCGTATCAACTTCTCAAATAATACACGATGGTCTTGATGTTTAGATTCTGCGTACTGATGTTTTTTATCATCTTAACAACGTGTTTTATTGTTCTTTCATTTGTCTTTGTTTTATTATTAATATTACTTTTACTGTTGAATTGCTTTATGTGATATTCGTTTAACGTGGCTCGGTACTTATACATCTCGTCCATGTGTTTGTATTGGCTTTCTTTTTTTGGTGGTTTGTTTTGTATATGCGACTTTTTGTATTTCTTTTGTTCTTATAACGTGACTCTGTACTTTAAAAGATCCCGTCAGTATAACTATGTAATTTTAAAGATCCCGCCAGTATGATATTGTTCTATTATATGTCATTATGATATATTTCCATTATGAATTACTATATACGTTGAACCACAAGCGTCAAAATCATTCGATCGCGTAGTGAAATTAACTATTTGTGGATTCTTATAAATTCTATATATATAACTTTTGGACTAGTTTAAATCTCGGTCTATTTCTGAAATTTATTCTTACATACTTTTGATTTTTTAACCCTGTACGCTAACATTGCCTATGTAAATTTTAAAATTGTTTGTATGCACATTGAACGACAAATTTATATGACGTATACAATTTTCTGACGTCAGACACTCAAATCAATCAATGTGTTCGTAGATAGTAGATGTTTTTGTGTTCTGTTAATTTGTTCCTTTTAAAATTGTTATACGATGATGACTAATGTACCCATATTTTGACCATTTTATTTATTGTGTCTATTTATTTAACGCATCAATGTTGTAAATATAACGGAATTTGATGAGACTATCATTAAAGTGAGAGGGTTAGCACTATAGAACCAGGTTTAATCCACCATTTTCTACATTTGAAAATGCCTGTATTAAGTCAGGAAAATGACAGTTCTTGTCCAGTCGTTTTTTGATGCGTTTTGTTATTTGATTTTGCAATGTGATTATGGACTTTCCGAATTGATTTTCCTCTTAGTTCAGTATGTTTGTGATTTTACTTTTTGATGATTCTTGCATTTCCATAAAAAAATCAACATCTGAAGTAATATGCAATTTGTTAATTCTGTGTCAGTTTGGTTTCTTATAAAAAGTTGTTTCATTGGCAAGCACACACATCGTCTTTTTAATATTATTTCTGTTATTAACGTTACATATATATGCAAAGCAAATCCATTTGAGATTTGTGAACTGCAGTAAGAATTTGATGGCCCGGTTGTCTCTCCATTCTCGGAATAGTGATTCCGAATTCAAACGCTTCTTGCTATTTTCCTGCAAAAGACCTGTGGTTCTCATTTGTTACTCCGACTGCATAAAACTGATGGCCAAGATAAATCGAAGATTTCTTGAATTAATGATAAAAGGGACAATCTGTCAGGTAAAAGTCAGCCAGGTGTTGGATTGACTAGTTTGGTGTTGTTAAAATGCACATGTTTAATTCAACCCGGTATGAAAATTAATGTTCAAAGATAATGAGGATGTCTTTGGTAAAGTAATACTGGGCATTTTAGGTCTTATTCCGAACTGTAGTTTAACAAATGGGTAATTTCTGCTGTGTGAGATGAATGAATTCGATGTTACTAGTAACTTTCAAATACTAGTACACACTAATGATTCCAGTAGCTCTCAAAATTGCAGATCCGCTAAGCCAGTTGATCGCAAAAACAGGATCCGCCTGGTGATAAATCATTTAAATTGTTAACTTACTCTCATCCTGAATAATGTTTATCTCGACGTTACGACTTTTTAAGGTGTATGCTTTTAAATAAGGATATTTTTAAGTTAACTGACGTGTGTTTCCCCCAAAAACACTATAAATAGTTCATGTTTATATACTACTGAAATGCCCTGTGTATATTTAGTATGCATTTCACAAGTCTTTAATCAACATCGCGTTTCAAATATGGTGAAGCCTTTGGAGAGATTAATTTGTATGTTTACCTTTTTTCAGTATTAAGTTTAAATGCAATAAAAAACTTAATCGTAAAATATGAACTATTTAATGTTATGTTTATACCGGCGTCACACATCAGCGTATAGCTCTGACGTATGCTTGGCGTGTTAAAAAATCAGGAACGCTGCCAATACGCTGGTAATTTTGGATGCATTCAACCTGTCAATCATATCCGTAACGTGTGCACAACGAGCTTTAAGCGTGTATTGCGCGTACGAGGAGCTTACCTAAGCGTTTATTGGGCGTTTAAGAAACGTATGGTTGCGTATGCCTGTCGTTTGTCTAACGTAGATGGATTTCACGCTACGAAGGAAAAATGTTTCTTGAACGTATTTGCGACGCGTCCCGGGCGTTTCCTGGACGTTCTATTATTGGGTGTTTGGTAAAATAAATCCGCATACGTTTTAATGAAAGTTGCACGATCCCGAAGCGTATACAGCATGCTCTAAAAGTGTCTCAAACGTTTTGAAGCGCGTTTTACTCGCTGGTGACGTGTGTATAACGTGCATGTAGCTAGACACGCGCTTGACACACATGCTTGAGCTGGATGAACATTTTTATGCCGCATACAAATATCCTCGAGTAGTAGCGTTCGCCAAGCGTTTACCTTTGTATTTCGACGTACTTCATACTTATGAAACGCGCGTTAGACGATTGTTTAGCGTTCCTCTGGCATGGCGTGCAACTAACGTATACCGACTTTGTCCATTTTCTCTGTACTTTGGTGCACGCCGGTCTATACGCCAATGTGTGACGCCGGCATTACTTAAGATGTGTTTAATATACTGTAAAACCTGTAATTTGAAAAACAATTGGTGTACATATAGAACTGTTTACGGTCACCCAATGCACTGCATTGTAGCAGATTTCTTTTAATGGAACTCAGGATAGAATCCACTTTTAACCAGTTGTACTTAATATTGCTTCTTGTTTAAACACAAAATTATAAATCAGTCGTAATCATCAGTACCAGATGATTGTGTGGCAAGAAAATCAACATTTGGTGTAGTTTTTGTGCAAGTGGAGACCCCTGCCTTTATCAACCGTCAAAAAAAAAGACTGAACGTTGCCAGAGAAAAAATAGACTTCTTTCAAAACATTGATAAATATCCTACAGAAAACATTTTGTTTTACAAACCATAAGGAATCCATATTGTATGATTTTCTCTGTATGCTCTTCCAATGAGAATTCACCAAGTTCAGGTTTAAGAGCCTCTTTCTGGATAAAGGTTAATTTTTCTTGAACTTCTCCCACCTTTCTTTTACGAGAGCGATGATGAATCTTTCTCCAAACACGTTTGACCCACCTAGGGTAAACAAAACTTGACATCTTGAAAATAATTAAATAATTTTTACGCATTGTTAATATTGTAAAGTGTTGTTTTTCTTATATGACAAGACACAAACAAAAAAATGACAGAAAATGAACCGGTCGACAAAACACTCCATTGCATATCGAAGATTGAACAACACATAACCACCAAAAAAGTTATCATCTTAAAACAGCAGAGTAATGGTAAAATTATTTCCGAACAAAACATCTCTATCAAATTGAAAAGAGTTTAATTGAATCAACATGCATTTAAATAATACGTTCAGTTACTTATATCATTTTAAAATTATGATAGTGCCTTTTGCTAAGATGGAGTTACAAATAGAAAATTGTTATTCAACACTAAGGACTTTTCTTTCATATATACATGCTGTTTGAAAACTATATGTTTAAAATTTTGAAAGTTTTAAAAACTGCCAAAAAAACATTGACTATGTTAAACACTTGCAAAAACGGTATATTGGTCTTATCACATGTCATATTCCTTGAATTTTTTTTATTCTACACACAAAAAAAAAGATAGAGTGATTAATTCAATCTTATCCGGGCATTATACCTATAGTGACTTTTTAAAACTAACTTTCATTGACCTACAATATTTAGTCCCTTAAACTATACTTCAAAGTCAGTAATAGTTCATTGACTTTGAAGGTTAGTTTAGGGGACCAAAAGTGACCGAAAAATTTTAAACAAATAATAAGATGTTCCTTAATAAAGACAACAATAAAATACCGTTGATCAATAGGCACAAATCGATTAGACGAAAATAAATGCGGGTTACACTTTTTAACTGAGAAATCCACATCAACTATAAGTTGAAAACAACAGAACAACAGAAACCTTGGTATTCAACAAAAAAATAGAGCTGAAATGACAACTATACGTTACATGAATACAAAAAAAAAACAAAAAAAAACGAACAATCAGCACAGCACAGAGAAATATATAAATAAATTATGGAATGGTTCATTACAACATGTAATCCGCAGAATATCAACGTGCACCTCCCCTGAATTTACTATTTCACGCCAGGACACCACAAACGAAGAACACATTGTGCGTTACATGAATAGATAAACGCCCCATAACGTGACGCACAGTATCACTGTTAAATTTATAAATGAATCTGTTTCTTTTACACGAACAAACATATTGAATTCAAACTGAGTTTAAAATGTTGATATGTTATGTCTTTACGTAACGTGACAAGAATTTAAAAAGGAATTGTGTTTGTAAGGATATTATTATTTCTAATTTCGTACTATGTTGTGTTTTTTGTATTCAAACTTTGTTTTAACATAAAAAATTGAATAACTATAATGTAAGGCAAAAATATGTACCCAAACAGTAAACACACTTGAAAACAAACAACGTAGCACAATTACATTGTAGATAAACCACTTGTTAGTCGATCGGGATAACGATCAGACATATGTAAAATGTATCGACAAACTAGAATTCAGCCAAAATATAGTAAGGCATAACACAATGTATGACCAGACTCACAAAACAAACGTCAAAAATGAACTGACACAACTGCATAACAAGTACTAAACTTACTTTAAGGGCTGACGTCGACGTAATTACATAATTTGAAAATATGAATTGACTATGCCAAAAATTGAATTATACATATACCACGATTAAAAAGGTGGACACAATAGTTATTGAGAACATAGATTTATCAAATGTTTAAGCTACTTTTACCCAAATATCACTGATGTATCATAGTTGTTTCTCCTGAATATGATAAAATCACAAACTTCACACAAACATCTTGTACCTGAACCCTATTTCTTGGATTTCAAAAGTCGTATTCGACAAGACCTTCATAGTTATCAACCTAAATTAACATGTCTAGGACTTTTTTACTGTTACAATAAACTATATCAATAGTTCCGCTTAGGCTACCGATTTTTTTAAAATTATTCAAAAATACGAATACTAACACCCAAACAGTACCAAACACAAATCTAGTCAGCGGTTTGACGCTGATTAGAATCAGAATCTGGAGGAAAAGATCTGACATACAGTTTCCATTAGGTTCACAATTATCAATGTATTGTTCGCCCAATCCAAATATACCGTTCTCCCATATTCTCTGTAAATATAGTACAATTGAATGATGATCAACTTAAGTATAATTTTACTTCAATAACTTAACTCAAAAGATCAATTATGATTTTACCTCAGTCAATAATTTGATATGAGCGTCACTGATGAGTCTAATGTAAACGAAACGCGCGTCTGCCGTACTATATTATAATGCTGGTACCATTGATAACTATTTACACCACTTGGTCGATGCCACTACTGGTGGACGTTTCGTCCCCGAGGGTATCACCAGCCCAGTAGTCAACATTTCGGCGTAAGCATGAATATCAATCATGTGGTCATTTTTTTAAAATTTCTGGTTTACAAAACTTCAAATTTTTAGAAATACTAAGGATTTTCTAATCCCAGTCATAGATTACCTTAGCCGTATTTGGCACAATTTTTTGGAATTTTGGATCCTCAGTTCTTCAACATTGAATCCTTACACAAAATTATGGCTGATTTACTATGCGGGTATACATGGTACATAGTTTAACAAATGAAAGTGCACATATGGTCAGTTTTGGTGGAAGCGGTCATATAATTTTGTTGTACAAGTCAGCATGAGGTATCAAAACGACTGAAATTTTGTTATGTATCAATATTTTGAATAAAAAGAGGACATTCTAGCACCCTAAAAGTATGCGAACAAAAATTTGTTGTTATTGTTTCGCAATATTACTGTCAATGACTGTCCATTGTATTATACATTGAATCCTGACATAAAAAAATATGGCTTATCTACTATTCAGGTATATAGATTTACAAATTAAAGTGCACATATGGTCAGTTTTGGTCAATGCGCTCAAATAATTTTGTTGTACAAGTCCACATGAGGTATAAAAACTACTGAAATTTTGTAACGTATCAATATTTTGAATAAAAGGAGGACATGCTGGCACTCTAAATTTATGCGAACAAAAATTTGTTGTTATTATATTGCAATATTACTGTCCATTGTATTATTCATTGAATCCCGACATGAAAAATATGACTTATTTACTATACTATATAGATTTACAAATTAAATTGCTCATATTGTCAGTTTTGGTCAATGCGGTCAAATAATTTTGTACAAGTTAGCATGAGGTATCAAAACTACTAAAATTTTGTTACATATCAATATTTTGAATAAAAGGAGGACATGCTGGCACCCTCAATTTATGCGAACAAAAATTTGTTGTTATTGTATTGCAATATTGCTGTCCATTGTATTGTACATTGAATCCTAACACTAAAATATGGCTGATTTACTATGCAGGTATACATGGTATATAAATTAACAAATTAAAGTGCACATATGGTCAGTTTTGGTGGACGTGGTCAACTAATTTTGTTGTACAAGTCAGCATGAGGTATCAAAAACTACTGTAATTTTGTAACGTATCAATATTTTGAATAAAAGGAGGACATTCTAGCACCCTAAATGTGTGCGATCAAAAATTTGTTGTTATTGTATTGCAATATTGCTGTCCATTGTATTGAACATTGAATCCTTACACCAAAAAAAATATGTCTGATTTACTATGCGGGTATACATGGTATATAGATTTACAAATTAAAGTGCACATATGGTCAGTTTTGGTCAATGGGTCAAATCATTTTGTTGTACAAGTTAACATGAGGTATCAAAACTACTGAAATTTTGGTAGTTTCATTATTTTGAATAAAAGGAGGACTTGCTGGCACCCTAAATTTATGCGAACAAAAATTTGTTGTTCATGTTGTTATTGTTTTGCAATATAGCTGTCCATTGTATTATAATACATTGATACCCGACATAAAAAATATGGCTGATTTACTATGCGGGTATACATGGTATATAGATTGTACAAAAGAAGGACATGCTGGGACTTTTAATTTATGCAGACAAAATTTTGTAATCATGTGTTCTAGGTGATGCTTTCATTTTGTATAATAGTTTCTCTCCTGAAATTAAAATATTGCTGATTGTGGCTAGTACATAGATCAAGGACGTATAACAAACATCTAATATACGTCGTTGCATAGATAAACATAATATTAAGTGCAAATATGATTGATTATAATAGGTATTGGAATATATATTCAGTGCCCGTTATCATTGTAACCAAGATCGTTTGGTTTTTTTAATTGATAGATTCGGCAGATCACAGATAAATAATTTAATTTGTGTATAAACAAGCAACGTTTTATGCGTACTTTATTTTCAAATATTTTTATTTAATCCTGTTTATATAACGGAAGTATTAATTTTACTTTATTGTCGATGTTTAAACTACGAAACAAAGATATTAAAAAATATTTCTAAAAAGTCGATGTAGAGCGGTCCTGGTTACAAGTTAACTTAGTGTTGAGCAGACCAGTCAAAAGTTAACTTGGGAACAGGTCTGGTTTTGATCGGATTTATCAAAGCAAAAGTTAACTTATGTTAACTTTGTGACAGGACTGGTTTCGAAGTTAACTTATGTTAACTTTACGGCAGGACTGGTTTCTAAGTTAACTTCTGTAAACTTTTGACAGGACTGGTTCGAAGTTAACTTATATCAATAGCGGACCTGTTTCCAAGTTAACTTTTTGGCAGACACAAAAACAGTTCTAGGACCAAGTCCGCTTTTCAAGTTAACTAGATTTTGGTCCTAGGACAGGTCAGAGCAGTCCTAAACCCAGTCACAGGTTAACTTTGACCAGTCCAAAAGACTGGTTATCAAGTTAACTTGCTATAACAGATTAGGACTGCACCCATCTGTACTTGTTTGGCTTTATTAATATTTTGATATGAGCGTCACTGATGAGTCTTATGTTATGGGTTTGTTTTCTAATATAGCTGACATAACCCTGGATAGATTCGGCCTGATTTTATGCATAAGGCATTTTAAAATAGTTATCAAAGGTACCAGGATTATAATTTAGTACGCCAGACGCTCGTTTCGTCTACAGTTGTTCCTACTATTCAAGTCAATTCAGTTAATCTAACATGAAGGTATGTGTATATGATAAAAAAAAAATAGTAATAAAAAAACTTTTAACACTTGATTTTCTGAAAAAAGGGCTTATTTTTTAATATATTATATTTCAAAATGTAATGCCATAACTTTTTCGTGTGTTTTCTTGCTCTTACTCTTACTCATTCGGTGTTTCATTCTTTTTTACCTTCAAACGGTTTGTAAACAATTTAAATTTGATGAATATAAGACAATGTAATAAAAGTGGATATGTTGGGGGAAAATATACATACGCCTTTGACAAATGCTAAATAATAACAGGATGCGTAGTTGTTAACAAACTTGAAGGCAAACAATCTTACAATCAAGGCATCATCATAAGATGTCTGTGTTCTGTGATTCTCTGCAAATATACACAATGCAAATCATTTCTAAGGACAAAGAAATAACACAACGGGTACCATATACGGTGCAGGAAATGCTTACCCTTCCGGCACCTCATTTCACTCCCGGTTTATAGTGTAGTTCGTGTTGTTTCTTATTTCTTATTTATAACTGTTAGTGTCAATGTCCTTTGGTTTGTGAGTCTTTGTTTACTCCTTGGTTTTGATATTTATTGTTTTCTTATTATGTGACATTATTTGACTAATTAATTGATATGCATATGGGCAAATAATACATTCACTTCCAGATGACAAAATTATAACACGTCTGAGTATACCCTGTGATGGAATAAATTGACATGCTTGTTCTGACGTATAGCATAATTATGTTGAAAGCGTCCAAGGAAATTGTTTAAGGGAAGACTTGGATTATACCTCGACATAATATATACCAAGTCTTTGTTCTTATACATTTAAAACTATTTCGTGTTAAAATATCATCACAAGACTCCTTGATGTTGGATAAATAAAATCCTTCAATACATACCATTGTGGTAAAAAACAATAGTCTTTTATTGTCTTTTGTCAGGTGTTACTGTTTGATATTTCTATAATTTATATGCATCTACTTCTCAGATGAACACTTTCAATTGCTGCGTATCGTTTTCAAAAAGCCGTTATTTTAACATTTTTTTAAAGAATTATAAGCATGTGGCATGAAATTTTTCCATACATGTGGAAAAACATTACAAACGAAATATCACTTTTATATCTTTTAATGGTGAAAATTTTAATATTTCCTGTAAATTAAGTTATGAGTAATTTAAAAGTATATATATAAAAACCTTTGAATACTATTTTTCATAATGGAAAAACATTGATTTCGCTATTAATGAATTAAAACATACTTTTAAATCATTATTCTACAACTGAGCACAATTACGTAAAAACTTTTAAATAATAACTTTAACCAGCAAATTTTAATTTGCCATTTTATTTATTTATTTTACCCAAAATCATCACCTCTAGCAATAATTTTTAAAGAAATATAGTTTAAAAAGATGAACGAAAGATACCAAAGGAACAGTCAAACTCATAAATCGAAAACAAGATGACAACGCTGGTAAATAGTCTAATTCGGTAGGTCACATTCATGAAAGGGAAGGGAATTGTAGTTACTACATAACGAACATATCTGATATCATTTGTTAAACGTTTATACCACAAACGGTCAACCAACTCGTGATGTCGTCCGTAAACCTTACGAAGGGATTTCAACTTTACCATTTGGAACGCTTGGTTTAATAAGTTACTTTGAGTAGCCATCGTCTATCAAGAAAATCATGATAGGAAATGTAAGCACAAATGTAAGCACGGGAATATCGTATCAATTAGGATATGTATACCCCGTATGCAGGTGCTGCTGGTATGTTGCTACTTAGAAATGGATAGTTCACAATTGGAAAGCTGAAGTCATCTCTTTTATCGTAAAATTTAGTTTTCAACCGACCTTCATTGTCGATGTAAGTCAATATTACCGCTAACATTTGGTAAAAAGGTATATATAAGTAATGATTCAAATCAAAATTTCGTACTTCTTTCAACACTTATGAAAAATAACGTGTTTGCGACAAACATCATCAAAAACGATAGTTACTTAAAGCTAGTAACTCGAAATAAAGTGCTAACAAATTATTAAAAGTTTAGTCTTTATTATGTATTTCAAATTCAAAAACGTAAATAGTGTATTTAAGGCTTTTAATATAGTATGCTGTCAAATAAATCAGATGACATGATTTTAAATTCTTATTATAAAAAGGATCAAAACGGATCAATAATTTGATATGTTCTGATTCAATCGGTACGTAATATATATGTAATTTCATAAAAACAAATAATGCTTACCCCAGTCTGTCAGCCTTCTAGCAACTAAGACATAAATCTACAAAGAAGTTTGCCAAAGTGTAAATAGACTCATCATAGATACCAGGACGAAATTTTAATATTTACGCCAGACGCGCGTTTCGTCTACAAAAGACTAATTGGTGACGCTCGAATCAAAATATGTTTAAAAGGCCAAATAAAGTGCGAAGTTGAAGAGCACTGAGGAGCAGTATTCCTTAAAGTGTTGCCTAATACGGCTAATGTAATATATTCCTGAGGTAGAAAAGCCTTAGTTTTTCAAAAAAAGTTTTGTTAACAGTTAATTTATAACTATGAACATATCAATGATAACTCAAGTCCACACAAAAGTGCTGACTACTGGGCTGATGATACCTCGGGGAAATAAATCTCTATCAGCTGTGGCATTGACCCAGTGGTTGTAAATAAACTCATCATATATATATATACTAGGACCAAAATATAATATTTACGCCAGACGCGCGTTTCGTCTACAAAAGACTAATCAGTGACGCTCAAATCAAAAAATGTTTGAAAGGCCAAATAAAGTACGAAGTTGAAGAGCACTGAGGACCAAAAATTCCTCATAGTTTTATTCCATGAGGTGGAAAAGCCTTAGTTTTAAAAAAAACAAAGTTTTGTTAACAGTTCATTTATAATTATGAACATATCAATGATAACGCAAGTCAACACGGAGGTACTGGCTACTTGGCAGATGATACCCTCGGGGACATAAGTCTCCACCAGCAGTGGTATCGACCCAATGGTTGTAAATTAACTCTTCATAGATCATTGTAGATACCAGGACCAAAATTTTATATTTACGCCAGACGCGCGTTTAATCTACAAATCAGTAATTTTACTTTTTAACATAGAAAACTGTAGGATGTGGACGACGAATCTTAAAATTTATTAGGAATTATGTCAGGTGCTGCATATTGGTAAACTGATAAATTTTTACATGTTGAATCCGTACTTCTTTTTTTTTTTTTTTTTTTTTTTTTTTTTAGAAAATAACGAAATGTCTGCAGTTTCAATTAAAAAGTATACTATTGTTCAAAAGTCATTATCACAACTCAAGTCCGGGTTTCAAATTCAAACAAAGGTTAAGAATCAACTACAAGAGGAAAACAACGGAACAGCAGAAACATAAATAAACGCCAAAATACATACAAACGGACTATTCGATAACAACATATGGTATACTACTGCTACCTCTATTTATATTCTTGACTGTGAATATGATATTTCAAGATAAAACTGTTGAGTTGACCTTGTATTCTGGTTAACAAAACCTCTAGTGTATATAGCAATGATAAAATTACCGCTAAAATGACAACACTACGTGACTATTGCACATATTGACACCACAAACGATGTCTTAACGTTGCGTATTCTGTATGGACCAACGGCACAGGACAATGACGTATTTTTCCTGACGTGCATATTATCACAGGTAAACTAAAATTTAGGTTTATTTAAATAAAAGACGCGTACAGTAATAGAATATTGGAATTATTTTTGGAATTATATTGTTTTTTTTTTTGTATTTTCCAACAAGCTCGGATTTTTTTTATCAATTTTAACTTTATATAAGCAAAATAACTCATGTGCATACCGCAGTACAGTTGATTTTTATCGAGAATTATTGAAATGAAATATCTAATTTTTTTCATATTTACTTTAACATAAAAAAAATAATTAAAAAAAATGTAATACAAAGCAAGATCGTGCAAGACCAAACAGTAGACACTAAAAACAAACAAAATGAAAAAAAACAACATTAAAGACGATACACGAGTAACTCAACTACAATGTATACTGTCCGAAATCAGAAATATTTGAAATGTGGGGCACGGTACTCTAGTGGTCTAAGTATTCGAACTAGTTTATTACTTGTAAAGTAGGTCAGGCAAACCACGAATTATAATTTTCCACGAAGGACACAATATACATGATATAAAAAAGGCGTGTATGCACATTATCATATATCAATGATTTTTTTCGCAATCCACAAAAATTAGTACCAAAAATTTAATGAAACCACAGTATGTGTTAATACGATTTGTAAATAGTGCAATCGTCAAGTCGCTGAACAAAGCTTACCTCAATTTGTCTGAGTGGAGTTTAACAACAATTATACCGAACTACAAGTCAATTTTAAAAGATGAGGCCAAGAAAAACTAACAAAATAAAAAAGCTGTCAAACAACGGAACAATTCCTGCAATAGTCCTGAGTAGGTAAAAACATTTTCTGAAGCAAAGTTGAAGTCATCAACAAAACATGATGTCGTAAAGGGTTAAATACGGTATATATAATACACTTTCTAGATTAAGTCAAAACTGAGTTAATATATAAATCAAACATGTCCAATTTAATTAAAGGGAAAGCCAAACTGTAAAAAGTAAACCCTTTGTGTCTGAATCGCATATAAGTACGCACACAGGTTTAAGAAAGGTGTCTTACTCTTGTTATTTTGACCTGAAACTTTGGTTAATAGTTATCAAAGGTACAAGGATTATAATTTAGTACGCCAGACGCGCGTTCAGTCTACATTAGACTCACCAGTGACGCTCATCTCAAAATAGTTATAGAGCCAAACAAGGACAAAGTTGAAGAACATTGAGGATCAAAAAGTCCAAAAAGTTGTGCCAAATACGGCTTAGGTAATCTCTTCCTTAAATAAGACACTTCTTAGTTTTTCTAAGTATTCAAAGTTTTGTATACAGGGAATTTATTAAAATGACAACATAATAATAATCAAATCAACACCGAAGTGCTGTTAAATGCGATGCACTGTCTTTTTTTTTCTGTTATCCATTTTACTTACCTTATCAAATATTAAAATTGATATCAGGTTAAGCAGAAATGAACCAAGTTTTGTAACAAGCACACAGCATTGGTCAGTGTCGTTTGAACAGTATTTCAAACGAACAAACGCCTTGCCAATAAGGATACCAATCACACTTGCCAAAACAATACATAATATGAAGAATAAAATCAACCCAGACAGCAGGAACTTTGTAAGCCGTTTCTTCATTGGATAATACCAGTGGTCATTCCCCGTCACTGGATGCTAAAAAGAAAAAAAGTTTGCAATACAGACAGACAAGAATTATCAAAGTATTGAATAAATGAATAGATACATTACAAAAAACAATCTGCTGCAGTGAAATACAATGAATTACTAATTTGTAGCAAAAACACTTTGTTATAACCACAATTGTTTTCTAAAAATAGTCCAGTACCACGTCAGGAATATGACAGTTAGTCCTGGTACCTATGATGAGTTTATTAATATGAAACGTCCAGAATGCTCTTCTTCAACTTCGTACTTTATCTGGTGCTTCTTATTCGAGGGTCCCTGATGGATCTTTTATAGACGAAAAGCGCGTCTAGTGCAAATATAAATTTCAATCATGTTAAATATGATGAGTTTAGTCTACGTATATTTTTTCCCTGTTAAGTGTCTATGTTGTTCTGTGCTTTTTCTGCTGTGTTTTACCATTTTTGTTTTGCGTTGAAGCCTTGAAGAAGTCAGGTGTGTCTTTTTTGTGTTGGTTTATTGGTTTACCATGTTATAACATAATTGTTTGACGTACATTTTACATTGAGGTTCTATAAAAAGAAATCACCAATTCCTCAACATTCCAACTGACTTCATTTTCAGACAAGAGTGCACACGCTGAAATGTCTCGCCTTCTATACTAATCATTGATATTATGTTGATAGTCCTAAGTATAAAGCTAAGCTTTATTACAACTGTCACATAAACTTAACATTAACCAAGATAACTAAACAAAGACCAATGAACCTTGAAAAAGAGGTCCAGGTCAGATGAACCATGCCAGGCAGACAGGTACTGCTAACAATGCTTCTATACAACATATATAGTTGACACATTACTTATAGTTTAAGAAAAATAGACCAAAACACAAAAACTTAACACTGTGCAATGAACCGTGAAAATGAGGTCATGGTTAAATAAAACCTGCTCGACTGACATAAAGATCATAAAATATTTCCATACACCAAATATAGTTGACCTATGGCATATATAGCATTAGATAAAAAGACCAAAACTCAAAAACTTAACTTTGACCACTGAACCATGAAAATGAGGTCAAGGTCACATGACATCTGCCCGCTAGACATGTACACTTAACAATCATTCCATACAACAAATATAGTAGACCTATTGCATATGGTATGAGAAAAACAGACCAAAACACAAAAATTTAACTATAACCACTGAACCATGAAAATGAGGTCAAGGTCAGATGACACCTGCCAGTTGGACATGTACACCTTACAGTCCTTCCATACACCGAATATACTAGCCCTATTGCTTATAGTATCTGAGATATGGACTTGACCACCAAAACTTAACCTTGTTCACTGATCCATGAAATGAGGTTGAGGTCAAGTGAAAATTGTCTGACAGACACGAGGACCTTGCAAGGTACGCACATATCAAATATAGTTATCCTATTACTTATAATGACAGAGAGAATTCAACATTACAAAAAATTTGAACTTTTTTTTCAAGTGGTCACTGAACCATGAAAATGAGGTCAAGGACATTGGACATGTGACTGACGGAAACTTCGTAACATGAAGCATCTATATACAAAGTATGAAGCATCCAGGTCTTCCACCTTTTAAAATATAAAGCTTTTAAGAAATGAGCTAACGCCGCCGCCGTAGCCGCCGCCGCCGGATCACTATCCCTATGTCGAGCTTTCTGCAACAAAAGTTGCAGGCTCGACAAAAACGACATCTGTAACAAACATAAACTTTTAGCTACCGCTTTACAAGCATAACCAAAAACAATGAAAGTCACAACTATGTATTGGCTTCCCAAGCTACACAAAACACCTTACAAATATAGATTTATTTTGTCTTCAAGCAATTGTTCCACTACTAAATTATCTATTCTTCTTACCAGTACACTTGGTACAATAAAAAACCTAATAATAAATTGTTCACACAAAGCCTGCGAAAATAGTGGAATTACTTACTTTTGGAGTGTCAAAAACTCGTTGGAAGTACTTGATAAATTGCATGCTTATATTGGAGATTTTGAATCTGTTCAACGTTTTGATTTTTCTATCATATATACCACATTGCCTCACATTCTCATTAAGAAAAAATTCACACACCTAATTAAATGGGCATTTAAAAAGTCAGAATGTGAATATATATGTTCAAACTCTTTTGGGTCATTTTTTATTAGTAATAAACAAAAAAAACTATGTCAATTGGACATGCTTTAATACTATATTTGCATTTGAATTTTTACTAGATAACATTTGTGTTCGCTTTGGAGATTCCGTATATCGTCAGGTTATCGGAATTCCAATGGGAACTAACCGTGCGCCACTGATTGCGGACCTGTTTTTGTATTGCTATGAGTTACAATTTATGACAAAAATCAGCATAGACCCGTCGAAACAACATCTGATACACAAATGTAATAATACTTTTAGATATTTGGATGATTTTTGGCTCTCAAAAATGACGACTTGTATGCTTAAGACATTTATCCTGTTGAACTTACTTTAAATAAAGCTAATACTAACAATGACCACTGCTCTTTCCTCGATCGTGATATATATATCATTAACGGAAAGCTTAATACTAAAATTTATGATAAAATAGATGACTTTTCATTTCCTATCGGTATTTATCCCTTTTTATCATGTTTATATGAAGATGTTCCCTTGTCACCATCTTACAGTGTTTATATATCTCAACTTGTACGATTCGCTCGTGTATGTAAAATGTTTTACATTTTAACGAGAGAAATTTATTTACTACTGAAAAATTATTACACCAAGGTTTTCGATATCACAAACTAGTCAAAACATTTACTTAATTTTACCATCGGTATAAGGACATCATTCGTAAATATAGCTCAACATGCAGACTTCTTATACGTTCAGGTATTCCACATCCAATATTTTATGGAAATATTCTTTATAAAGCACAAAAATGTCAATATTCACCTCAGAAGCTAACAATACTTATTATACGTTCAGGTATTCCACATCCAATATTTTATGGAAATATTCTTTATAAAGCACAAAAATGTCAATATTCACCTCAGGGGCTAACAATACTTATTAAGAAGGGATATAGTTACGATACTGTTGTCAGGTCATTAAAGATTGCATATTTTGCCGTTAATATTGATTCACTTAATAATAGGGTCTTTGCATCTGAACTAAGCACATTTATTTAAAAACCAGTTGTTGGCATGACACGGGTTATGTTGTTCTCATATGTTATGATTGTATGATACTAAACCCCTCACGGTAGGATTGTGCCTGATATTCATATGATGAAGACATTATTTTTTAATCAGTTTAATTGAAGTCTGGAGCTGGCATGTCAGTTAACTGCTAGTTGTCTGATGTAACTTATGTATTATTATCATTTTGTTTATTTTCTTTGGTTACATCTTCTAACATCAGACTCGGACTTCTCTAGACCTGAATTGTAATGTGCGTATTGTTATGCGTTTACTTTTCTGCATTGGCTAGGGGTATAGGGGGAGGGTTGAGATCTCACAAACATGTTTAACCCCGCCGCATTTTTGCGCCTGTCCCAGGTCAGGAATCTCTGACCTTTGTAAGTCTTGTATTATTTTTACTTTTAGTTTCTTGTGTATAATTTTGAGTTTAGTGAGGCGTTCATTATCACTGAACTAGTATATATTTGTCAAGGGGCCAGCTGAAGGACGCCTCCGGGTGCAAGAATTTCTCGTTGCATTGAAGACCTGTTTGTGACCTTCTGCTGTTGTCTGCTCTTTGTTCGGGTTGTTGTCTCTTTGGATCATTCTCCATTCAATTCTCAATTTTATTTGTTTTCTGTTATTAGTTAATACTTAAGTTTTATCATGTATATCTTTTATATTATCATTTTATAAAATTTACTGCAAAAGCATAAATTGTTTTAAATACTAATGATGTTCTTATCCCAAGCAGAAACTCTAGTCGTATTTGGCACAACCTTTTTGAACTGTTGATCCTCGGTGCTGTACAACTTTGACCTTGTTTTGACTTTCGAACTTTTGTAACTGGTATTTGAGTCTTGTGTGGACGAGGCGCGCTTCTGGCGTATTGAATTTCAAACCTAGTGCCTTTTGTTAGCTATTATTCGTGTGTTGCTTTGTCTAATATGTTTTCCTATTAATTTGTATTTTAGTCCTGTAATGTTATGTTGTCATTTTAATGTTATATTTAACATTGCCCTTAAAGCGGGAGGTTTAACAAGCCACATAACCAGGTTCAACCCACCATTTTTTTCTTTAAAAAAATGTCCTGTACCAAGTCAGGGCTATGGTCATTGTTATATTATAGTTCGTTTATGTGTGTGTTATATTTAAACGTTGTGTTTCTTTTGTGTCGTTTGTTTCCTGTTATATTTGAGTGTGAATTCACATTATTATAAGACGTGTCACGGTACTTTTCTATCCCAAATTCGTGTATTTAGTTTTGGAGTTATATGTGTTATTCTCATCGGATTTTGTCTAATGCTTAGTTCGTTTCTCTGTGTGTTACATTTTAATGTTGTGTCGTCATTCTCTTATATTTAATGCGTTTTCCTCGGTTTTGGTTTGTAACCCGGATTTGGTTTTTTTCCTATCGATTGATGAGTTTTGAACATCGGTATACTACTGTTGCCTTTATCTGTGGCAGATTAATTGGCTGGTAAAACAAAGGTGATCGATTCTGTTTAAAAAATGTGTAACAGAAATCATTTAATCCGGCATTTTCTTGGATATATTGGATATATTGGATTTGGAAAACTTTTAAAATAAACGCGTTGTGAAAATTAAAATAAAAGGTTGGCATATTTTTTTATACTTCATTTTTTTTAGTTTATGTACGGAAAAATATATAAGTACTGTATGCAATTCATTCCATCAGGTTATTACACTGTTAAATGAAGGCCTCAGGTTGAAGTTGCTCTTAAACACTGTGCCTCTCTCGGAATAACGTTTAGTTCTTTTTTGCTACTTTTTACGTGTGTAAACAACAATAAATAAATCATTATAGTGGTATATACATGTGATTCTGTTTAGATGATCAAATTATGGCGCAGTAGAATCTTCCATGCACTTATTACAATTAAGAGCAACAAAATAACTTACGAGTGTAATATAAATTTTAATTTATATTTTAAACTAATATATGGAATGCATTAAATTTTACATGTTTTAACAGTTTTATTTTATAGTTTTACCTGTATGCTAGCTATATATATAGAGACAGAGTTATATGCCTTATAGCATATTGAAATAATTAAAGTACTGAACAATTCATTAAATAAGTAAAAACACGTATTCTGAACGTGTCAGTAAATCTTAAAATATGCATCTATAAAATACTTCATTTATATCTAAAAATTCGTTTTATTTGCATTCACACTGGAACTCTCTTTGTTTAAGGAAAGCATTCCTAACTATCCCTTGGAAAAAATATCATCATGAATGTGAGATAAAGGCAAAACATGTTGAAAAAAAACATTTCCCGTAAATTCTGAGCGTGCATATTCCAACAATTTAAACGTCTTTAGTTGTTCATCTAACTTCAAAATGTTGGAAACTGCTGTCGCTAGTTTCAGTACCATTCCTGTATTGCTATTGTATTTTGTCAACAAAACATTTGAGTGACATATTGAGGGTATACACCCATATTCACAGTGCCTGTATATGCTATTTAGATAACTCATTAGGACAAACACGGGAAAAAATAAACACCTATGTAGCAACACTACAAAAGTCTAGAAGTCTGAAAAGACCAGTTTTTGTCTTGATTTGCATGAACTTTTACTCGACATTCTCCAAAAGTATGACTTGTGTCTTAATTTTTCTTGACAAATTCTCATTTATTTTAAATTTGTATGAAATTCACTCGACATATTCTCGACATTCTGAATTTGGTCTTAAAATTTCTTGACAAATTCTTGACATTTGAATACTGTCTTGAAATTTCTCGACATATTCTTGACATTCTTATTTTTTCTCAGTATGGCTTGACATATTCTGAACATTTTCAATTGTGTCTTAAATTTACTTGACAGTTCTGAGTTTTACAAATCATGACCAATATTCATAATATAACTTTAATCTTAATTTCTCTTTATATAAAATACTGTTGTATGAAAGTTGGGCATATAAAATAATTGAGAATTTGGGTATCTTAAAATATTTTTACAAAGGCAAAAATGGCTATATATATGAAATCTAATGTATGAAATAATTTAAATGTGGATGTGTTGATATAAAACAATTTAAATGTAGGTTTTTAAACAATTACCTATTTTGGTTCCTAAATCTTATAAATTAAATGATTAAAACCAATCATACTGTAGACAAAGTTCATTCTACATTCATAATATTCAATGTTAATACGGTATATAATTATTATACAAATATGTGGATTATATAAATAGCAAATTATGATGATATACAATCATTCATTTAACAGAAGCAGGGGCGTAGCTTACGTTGAGGCAACCGAGGAAACTAACCGGTAAAAAAAAAAGAAAGAAATCCTTCACTGTATTTTCTGTTAAATGATTATTGCAGCAAACTGGCTACTAAACAATAATATAGCAACTTGTTATGTCTTGTTGGCGCGGTTATTGATTCATACCCTTTACGAATTATTCAAGACTGATGGGAACATTTGAATTAATTTTCCCTCCTCTACTTGGAAAACCCCTTTACGGTAGTTTTCTGTTATTCAAGTTTGTCTGAGATAAAGGAAATCGACAACAGATTTATTTTGTCCCCATTGCAAGCGAAAACAGTGAATAGAATAGATGAGGATCCAACTCACGAGTCACCCGATCAAATCACTTTACCATTGAATTAGGTATATTATTTAAATTTGTGTCAGAATAATTTCTAGTATATGAGGGCCTGAGTGAGGTTTTAAGAAAACAGAAAAATCGGCCCTGAAATTAATTTAAATTTAAAAGAATATGGATTTAAAAAAGTTATAAAATAAAGGAAAATCAAATTATGGGCGACAATGATTAAAAAATAAATATTTGATAATCCCATTCTAAGCATTCAAACCCTCATTTATATAACCGTTGACATGTTCCCCTACGACTATGTTCATTGACTCTGGTAACAAACAAAACAAAATATGCATCTATATATCATAGTGCACAGAAAATAATTTATATGTTGTGGTTCTCAAGTTTTGTTCTCGCTATTTTAAGTTCATAGTACGTTTTCACAAGCAGTATTTAAAATATTTAAAGGAATCACTAATTCCAGAGAAATATGTCTGTTAGTTAATACATAATGTCATTTTATATATAAAAAAATCAACCAAATACTGTTCATTTATAATGAAGACTTCAGAATCAAGTAAATGTTACTTAGTTATTCGCCGGTTGTCATGTTCATCGTGAATGATAAAAAAAGTAAAAAATCATTCAATATATAATTTCAAGACCTTCGAAGGAATACACCACTAAAACAAGTGCCGTGCTACACTTTACATGAAGCATATGTTTTTCTCCTAGTTTATCCTAAAATTCGTTTGTTAAATCGAGCTGTCATTTTGTGGTGATTATCTATAATTTGTTGATTCGTGACCTACGACAAAATAAATGATCATCACAAAACTTATTACAAATAAACCTTAATATTTGCGTTTGTTTTTTCTGTATTGAACATTTTGTACAGATTTCTTCTATCCACCGAGCAAGGTCATGATTTCTTGTGATATGACGTTAACTCATGTCACAGTTAGGTACAGCCAACTATATTAGAGTGTACTACGGCTTGGAAATATATTGGGAGCCATTTGGCATTTGCGCTGGCTTTCTGCTGGGAACAGTATGTCAATATATATGTTCCTGCTTTCTGTAACTGCTAGCAGGAAACTGACTTTTCATTGGTTGTCTAATGTGATACTTCACGTATTTTGTTATTTTCATAGCTTTGAGTATAGATAGTAAGGCATATAATTAACATTATTATGATGAAATAACATTGAACAGCAACTATTTTTAACGATTTTTTCTTGTTCAAATTGTAAAAACCTCGATAGCTTACGGGGCTGACCCCCTGCCTCGGTATAAACAGGAGGTAAGCTACACCACTGAGAAGAAGAATTTGTGTAATGACATCTGTTGGAATATATGTTAAGTATTACACATGGACAGGATGTTCCCCATAAAATTAAGGTATTCCACTACCCAGAGTACACGCAACAATCAAATAAAAATTACTGATTTACATGTAATCAGCCATATAACTTATTAGTTAACCAACCATGCCACTATAATTTAAAAAATTTGTTGATAGATGAAAATTATGAAAATCATCATTTTGATGAAAAAAATAGAATTAAAATGGATTTTTTTCATCAAAATTAAAAAGTTAATTATTTTAACAAAAAAATAAATTCAACAATTCCCAAAGATTCAAAGAAAATGATTATCTACTCCAGGAATAATAAAACAAAAATGTATTTATAATGGGTTCAATCAGACATGCATAATATAGATTTTAACATTTTTTTTCTTTTTAGAAAGGAGTTATCACAAATATTTATTTTTGTTTAAAAATTATAAAATTCAACACTCAACACTCCAACACTCAAATTTGAATAAAAAATGTTTCTGGGTTGTTCTAAAAAATTAATAAGGTTTTTGAACCAAGATGAGAACAAATTCTTTGACATACACGAAAGCCCCCCCCCTTCTTAATGTACCCACACAAACCCTAAAGATGAATATGGGGTCCAAAAGAGACAACTGGTCACATTTTAAAACTGCCTATTTTAGTAGAGCAAATTTGACTGGCAGTTTTATGAATGGCAAAAATCTAAATGCTGTTTGTCAGTCATTTCGACTTATTATTCCATGTGAAAACAATTAATTAAACGTCTAATAAAAATAAATCAAAATTAAACTTCATGGGGGATTAGTCAGGGTATTCCAACTTAGTTGCACCAAAAGGGTATCTTACTATACCAATTTAATCCTTGATTCTTCAAAGTTTAGTTTAGCCATATTAAAAAGGAGTATATGATAGCAATAGATTGTCATAAACAGTGCAGAATAAGTCTGTACACGTTTCAGGCGAAATTTATACTGTTTAGATAGTGTCAAGACATATTTAAGACTGTCAAGAATGTGTCGAGACATATTCAGACATTATTAAGAATGTCAAGAATATGTCAAGACATATTCAGTCATCATTAAGAATGTCAAGAATATGTCAAGACAGACCGAGACAAATTTAAGATAGTCAAGATTTGGTCGAGACTAATCCAGACTCTTATCAGATGAAACAGGAGTGTCGAGAAATTTTAAGACAATGTTCATACTGTCAAGACACTTGTCAAGAAAAATCAAGAACCTTACTAGACAAATTCATACTATATCAAGAATTTTTAAAATTATTCAGAAAAATTAAGAATGTCGAGTAAAAATTCATGCAAATTCAGACAAAAACTGGTCTTTTCAGACTTTTTGACTATTGTAGTGCAAATAAGTGACTTTTGGATGTATAATTTATATGGAATAAAAGCCTAACTGACAATAGTCGAATTTATGTTTTATTTCCATACTAATTACGTAAACAGAGTAAAACAAATATCTCTTACTTCTTTTCGTTCTGTTCCGTTAAACTCTGGTCTGTTTGTTTCTGTCACTTCGAATCCATCCACTGCCCATTTATAGGCTAATAAAGCAGTTTTTCTCTTCCATACATTAAGAAATATTGTTCCTGAAGAAAAAGACATTTCTGACTTTTATTTTCATTAATTAATTGATTGTTTGGTTGATTTTATTGAAATACTTGTTTGCTTATTTTTTTCTAATTTTCTTGAACATGTTGAATGTACAACACAATTTGTCATTTGTCGCGAGGACAGCCGTATCTTGTTTAAGTTTAATTAATTAGACATTCTGCATCAACATCATGTAGATTTGTTTACTTAAGTAAAGCTCACGTTGTTCTTTCCGTTTATTACTACACTACTGACTATTTGACAAAATATTTTATATAGGTTTTCTTTGAATGTTTGAATGTACGCAAGCTGTAATTACCAATAATATAAACACTGTAAAGTTAACTGTTGATTTTGGTTTTCACTCGAGCGTTGTAAGATCACTGTTATCAAAGTCTCTGTATATTTTGAGCAATTTGAGAAAAGTACTTGCATACAGTACAGTATCATAAGTCAGGTACTGTATGCTCGATATTATTGGATAGAACGAAAAGAATATTGATCTCATCTTTGAGTCGACGTACTGGAGTTACTTCATAAAAACATTAAATCAAACAGCCTTTGCAAAAAGATTCAATTATTAAACTTACCCCAGACACATATAATGAAAGCATAAAATGGTGTGATTACATTGTCACACGCTTCGTAGACGACTGTCAAGAATGGTGTTACCCTAGTTAATAAATAAGAAAAATAAGTTAAATGACTGACTAAACTTTACAAAATTAAATTATTTCAATGTGAAAAAGAATCATCTTATTTAATTCATGAAGTTATTATACAGGAGAAATACTTCCAGTATCATAGCTGTTTTCCATGCTATTTTGAAATTCCCCTGGTGTATATGCGTTTGCTGAGTCATTTTTAAGCTGTTCTTTTTTACGCGCTGTTTTTTTTTTTTTTTTTGGATTTGGTCGTTTTTACTGTTTTATTTTTTCACTTAAAATGTCACATAGTAATTGACCAGTGCGTATGATAATCCCTTTACCTATAGTATATCTAATTTTTCTACTTGCGGAATTGCAATAATAGGTGGTAAAAATTCTTTACGAGTCAATTCAAAATAGCTTTATGCAAAAAGTAAAATCACAAAATAGCTCAAACACATCAAAGTAATGAACAACAACTGTTAGGAAACATCTTGGCATTCGTAAAATGTGAAAATTGCTTTAGAATATATTTTTTTTAAATATTACAGAAACGACAGACCTTTGTAAATACTAAATTATCTAAAAAATCTACGAAACATAAAAACCCTAGCTACAACGAACCCACGACACATCTATGCAGCTCTACGACATGAAATTTGTTCAAATCCCGCGTCATTTGTGATCGTCGTACGACAATTGCACGAAATTTTGTGTCGTGATACGATTGGAGATGCACCTTTTTTTCTCTACAATTTGTTGTCGTATTACTGCTGTCGTGAGAGAGTCTTACAACAGTCGTGCGACAAATGTGCGCTAAACACATTGTCGTGGGTACCAACATAAATAATTTAAATAAAACAATCGTCGCAGAAGAATCGTACGAATATCTCACGACTGTCGGAAGACACTCGTGATACAATCGCACGATTTTTTCATGATTACCAAATTCCGTACGATGCCCGCACAACATTGATTGTCTGTCGTACGACAGTGGTACCTCCGTCGTGCAGCATATTTACGTTTTATTTAGAAGAATACAATTCAGCGGTAATGCATGTTTGGAAGAACATACCGTTTACCGTTTAAAGAAAACGGCTTTTCCTTCAGAACGATTATGTTTGACCCTGTTGAATAGGTGCCTTGCCGGACTCTAAAAAGAGCAAAACAGAGTCATGTTAGCGTTGATTCGAGCCCGTTAATAATATAGGAACACCCGACGTTGGTGGGTTAAGCCATGGATCGAACGGCGTCTGATGTTTGGGGGCAGTATAGTACACTGATGCAAGAGTTGGAACAGGAATCTGCCGGTGATTTTGTTGGATTCATGCGGATGAAGCCTGGCATGTTTCAAGAGCTTTTCCTGAGAGTCGCCACACGCATCATATTTGCACAACAGTCGTACGACAGTGGTACGACAGTAACAAGCGCATCCCAATACATGAAAACTTGAAAAAAAAACAACTCACGATTGTCGTACGATTATCGCACGACTGTTGCACGACTGTTGCACGACTGTCGTCCTAACGACTTGTGACAATCACACAACAGTACAATAACATATTTTTAATGTCTCATGGAACCATCGTGGACATGACGTAGCTGATGTGACTACTCGAAATAGTATTTTGACTTTTTGCACGACAGTGCCATGACAACTATTTTATAGATCTTCCATGACAAAAAATCTTACGATCTGTTGTAACCGGGGCTTTACTTGCTACAATCAAATAGTCTGAAAAGTATTGAATTAACAACACCCACTAACATTAACAGTTTCTCTGATAAAAACATTTCACAAACATTATTCTTTTATCTAATCAATAAAACATTGGTACATGTATCTACGCAGTGCATAGTTATGTTATTCTCATGTATTGTATGATACTAAAGCCATGACGGAAGGTATTATGCTTGATTCCGTATGATGAAGACAAAACTTACAAAGGTCTGATCTATGAAAAAACATAACCAGAAACACCTATAAACCACATCAACGAACGACAAATGAAAATCAAGTTCCGAAGGAGATATGAAAACAAATGCAGCGGGTTTAAATGTTTAAAAGGTAACAACTTTTATCCTTAGTGATAACAGTATTTAACATCACAAGATAGAAAGAAATACTATAAAATATCAATTGAAATGGTTTAACTGAATATAGTGAATATAGACTGAACAAATAAATGTGATATGACACAGTTAATTAACTTTAATTACCTGGAGTTATCTGTTGTATTCACGGCACTGAAAAAAAGAAAAAAAATGAAATTATTAACCTGAACAAAAAATTAAATCAATAATTGACTGAATTTGATTAATTTTACCAATAACGTCTTAAAAAAAATGATTAGGTTTATCTGCATATTTGATTTTTGAAAATTATGGAAAAATCATATCTGATCAAAATTTAAAGATCATTTGTATACAAAAACTACTTAGTCATTATATTGTTTTGTCTACTTAATTTGTTTTTCTGAATTTCAAAATATATAAAGCATTCCATTATGTCTTACAGGGAGACGTGGTGTCTTAACGATTAAATTTTCCTCGGAGTTCAGTATTTTGATGATTTTATTATTTTATCTACAGGGTTCGCTAGTCTGTAAAATTTGGCCTGTTTGTGTCAATTTCAAACACTTTTCGTGTGTGCTTACTACCAGCTTTTAGTAATTTGGATTTTGAAAAACGTCGTTTATCTTTCTATGTGTTTCCGAATGAACAAACTAAACAAAAGCTGGCCGATAACATATAACAATTACCATAGACATCGAATACATACAAACAAACATACCATCAACCATGTATTACCTTGAATTATCTGTTGCATTAATGGCACTGTATAAAAGAAAGTACAATATGAACAGTTTAACCAAATCAAATCGATCTTCAATTTCGTAAACACGATTATTTTAACAATGCATTGCCCTATCATTCTGACATCTAATGTTTATATTTAGTTACTAGATTTACTGATTTATCTGCATTTTCCTTTTTCTTTGAACATGTTGAAGACATCAAAATATCATGCTGCATTCAATTAGAAAAAAACGAAAGAAATATTCCTCACAAAAAGTTTAAGAACCCCTTTTGTTAATTTTTTTATAATTTAATGTGTGGTGCCTAAATGATAAAAGTGGTTTATCTACAGAGTAGATCTTTATGTTAACCTACTCCTTCAAACCCTGATCGTATGTGCTTGACCTCAGGATTTTTCCCGTCAAAGTTATTTGTACTTTCTATGTATTTCTGTCTAATCCAACTTACAATGCTGGTAGCCAAGATATAATAACGATCGCAGACAGTGATATTGAAGACAACCACACAAACTAACAAACGACCATGTATTACCTTGAATTATCTGTTTCATTAATGACACTGTATAAAAAAAGTTAAAATATATAAAATGATTAACCCGACACATCGATCTGTACTTGCCGATTCGATCATTTAAACCATGAATTGTCTCATAGTATTTCTAAAAATACAGTTATTGCGTATAAACATTAGATTTATCTTTACTTTTAAATTTCCTTTCAATAAATAATTGCGTTCCAATATATGAAATAGAAAGAAAAGAAAAAATATTTGGAATCAAAATACAAAGGCTTGATTGTATTTCTTTTGTTCACATGTTAGTTATGAAAGTCTTTATTTTTCTCTATATTTTCGCTGAAAAAAATCCATAATTAAGGTTTGTTCTTAAAGGGACACTAGCTACGAGATATATGAAAAACCTAATATATTATTCTTTGGGGGTCAATCAGTAATGAAATACAAATAGTGAAATATTTATTCCTTTTTAGTAGCCAATGATTTTTAATTTTGTCAAAAACATTAATTATGAATTATTCACCTGCAATAGAATAATTCGACCTCATTGAATACGTATTCATGTAAACTTTAATTTAATCCCTTAGCCTGCATTGAGATGGATAACACGTGAATTGTTGTGTAAAGTTATTTACAGGAAGAGATTGTCAACATTGAAAGTGAAACAAAGGTAAATTATTTGATTGACTGATTCGATCTACAAATAAACATTATAATACAGGTAAGAACGATGATAAACATTTACTTTTTATCTGTTATTTAAGAATTGAATGCTTCTTTTTGTAAATTTATTGGGGTGTAAAAGCGTTGACCGAAGTACATTTTGTATGAAGCGCGTAAGCGCTTCATTCTAAAAATGTACGCACGGTCAACGCTTTTACAACCCTATAAAGTTACAAAAAGAAGCATTCAATACTTATAATTACATTATTTACCTATGATCATAAAAACACGAATTCTATATATTTTATTATTTAATTCACCTGTGCACTTTATTGTTGGAGCACGTGTTATCATGAATGAAAAGTTGTATTGAGCATTGCAACTGCTTACGGAATAACACGTGATGTGCAATTGGTCAATCAGAATAAAATATTATAATGAAACATACATCTAATGTAATTATATGAAAATAAATAGACCTAGAATAATTCAATAACACGTGTTTGGTTAATCTATTTTTATCTATATTTATGTTTACATCGCTTATATGGTCATCATTCTTAGCTTTCATTGAGATGGTTAAATCGTGAATTGTATATGTAAAGTTATATAAAGGAAGAGAATGTCAACATTGAAAGTGAAACAAAGGTAAATTATTTTATTGACTCATTTAATCCACAAATAAACATTATAATACAGGTAAAAACGATGATAAACATTTAATTTTTATCTGTTATTTGAAAAAATAGACCTAGAATAATCCAACAGCACGTGTTTGGTTAATCTATTTATATCTATATTTATGTTTACATCGCTTATATGGTCATCGGATGACTATAGAGGTCAACTCGATAAATATTTAGATGGCGTCTAGACACAAATACACACGAAACGAAGCTACGTATTTTCATGCCTGTGCCTTGTTTATTGTTTTATTTAGACTGTTAAAAGTTTTGATATATGTTTTATATTATGATGGATCAAATATGAGGAATTGATTAGAATTGGTGAACATGAATTGGACAGTTAATGCCCCTTTAAGGACCGTTTGTTATATTTTGTGCTTACTAGCTACAGGTTTATTAGTCAAACAAAATTATTACAACTGCGGGAATAAAGAACCAAAAGAAACATAAAAGTGATAAGAAAAATAAAA
Source organism: Mytilus galloprovincialis (assembly GCF_965363235.1). Taxonomy (NCBI): domain Eukaryota; kingdom Metazoa; phylum Mollusca; class Bivalvia; order Mytilida; family Mytilidae; genus Mytilus; species Mytilus galloprovincialis. The sequence goes on from NC_134845.1 coordinate 49,707,523, forward strand.
AAAATATAATTACCTATATAGTAATCCAAATATGAAGATAGCCATACCTTATATCATTAGCACCCATAATTGCGTCATTAGCAAACCAGACCAGGTAAAATAAAAGGCAATTTTCTCCCCGAAATAATTACGAATTTTTGTCAATGGCTGAAATTTGAAAAAAGTCTTCCATTCATCATTTAGAACTTTTCTAGGATCTCCCTCAACATCTTTTATTGACGATGGTCTCTCGTTGTCCTGAACATCCTGCTTTTCTTTATTTGTATGCTCAGGCTGATCATCATAACGTTTGCTGTATTCTGATGGCTCATGTAAAATCAAAATGTCCGTATACACAGCAAGTTTCTTCAAGTTAGGAAAATCTATAATATTCAATTTAAATTTCAATGTCAAACAACTACCATCATTTTTACACATTGATAAAAGATTCATTATAATTTAGAATGGAAATGGTGAATATGTAAAAAAAAAATTAAAAAAAAAGATTAAAAACAAGACAATATTTGAAGGCCATCAATGGGTCTTTAATCCATCTTCATGCACAAACAATCATGATTAATCCAGTTTTATCAGTAGTTTTTTTCCATGAGAAATCCTGCTATAATCGATCCTGATTATGCACACTTCCTTGTGTATATTTCTTACAGGATTCTATGTTAATTATGATTGACTTCTTCATATAAATGAGGTTATTATCACAATAGTTTTGATATACTTACTAACATTCTTTATTTAGAGTGTAATGTCAAAGCAAATACTCACTTAACATGCTTATGTTCTCGAATCTGTCCGTTGCTAAAGATGAATTTGCACCTGTACAAGAAGAAGATGTTATGTTGGTTATTTAAATTTCTCAAAGGAGTAGGTCCGGTAAGGACCGATTTTGGCCTCAAATTTCAGGTTCACCTGACAAAAGATTTTGACCACTTTTTAAACACTTAAGTGTCTATTTTATTTGAATTAATAAGTTTATGTGAAAGATTTGAACTGATTTAGTCATTAAAAACGATCCGATTCAAGCTCAAATATGAAAAATCTACCAAGTATGCCGAAAAATGTAACTTTCAGATGTTTTTGAAAAAAAATGGAAGTGGCCGCATCCGTGTTCATCCTTTAATATATATGTTATGTATTATCCCCAAATACAACTTATATTTCAATATTAAGGATGAACACGAATGTGGCCACTTTCGTTTTACACGAAAACCGTCTAAAATTGAACTAAAATGCTTGAATTGTGACGATTTCAGTAATTTAGCATGATTTACTGGTGCTAGTACAGGATATATGTGCATTGTATTGTCAAAAACATTTTAACAATTTTGTAAAACTGCTATATTTTGCGACCAAAAAGGGGTCTTACTGAACCTATTCCTTTCAACTGAAACATAATAGATACCAGAGCAGTCATATCAGGAATTGTAGCCACAATAATTATTTAGTTTTAAATCTGAATTTTTTTTTCACTTCTCCTTAAAAGTTCTTTTAAAACAACGATACACGTGATAAGCATTGGAAAAAACAATTATAATCTTTTTTCAGTCTTCCTTTAGGCTCTGCTACAATTATCTCTATCTATAACAGTACTTTCTGTGGAAAATGTTATTGAAAATCTTCAAATTCTAAGAAAATTGTTAAAAATTGACTATGAAGGGCAATAACTCCTTACGGGGTCAATTGACTATTTTGGTCATAGTGACTTATTTTTAGTTCTTACTTTGCTGAACATTATTGCTGTTTACAGTTTATTTTTATCTATAATAATATTCAAGATAATAACCAAAAACAGCAAAATTTCCTTAAAATTACCATTTCAGGGGCAGCAACCCAACAACGGAATGTTTGATTCATTTGAAAATTTCAGGGCAGATAGATCTTAACCTGATGAACAATTTTACCCCTGTCAGAATTGCTCTAAATGCTTTGGTTTTTGAGTTATCAGCCAAAAACTGCATTTTACCCCTATGTTCTATTTTTAGCCATGGCGGCCATCTTGGTTGGTTGGCCTTGTCACCGGACACATTTTTTAAACTAGATACCCCAATGATGATTATGGTTAAATTTGGCCCAGTAGTTTCAGAGGAAAAGATTTTTCTACAAGATTACTAAGATTTACGAAAAATGGTTAAAAATTGACTATAAAGGGCAATAACTCCTAAAGGGGTCAACTGACCATTTCGGTCATGTTGACTTATTTGTAAATCTTACTTTGCTGAACATTATTGCTGTTTACAGTTTATCTTTATCTATAACAAAATTCAAGATAATAACCAAAAACAGCAAAATTTCCTTAAAATTACATATTCAGGGGCAGCAACCCAACAACGGGTTGTCTGATTCATCTGAAAATTTCAGGACAGATAGATCTTGACCTGATAAACAATTTTACCCCTGTCAGATTTGCTCTTAATGCTTTGGTTTTTGAGTTATAAGCCAAAAACTGCATTTTACCCCTATGTTCTATTTTTAGCCATGGCGGCCATCTTGGTTGGTTGGCGGGGTCACGCCACACATTTTTTAAACTAGATACCCCAATAATGATTGTGGCCAAGTTTGGTTTAATTTGGCCCAGCAGTTTCAGAGGAGAAGATTTTTGTAAAAGTTAACGACGACGGACGACGGACGACGGACGACAGACGACGGACGACGATGACGGACGCCGGACGCAAAGTGATGGGAAAAGCTCACTTGGCCCTTCGGGCCAGGTGAGCTAAAAATGTGGTCCTCGTTAATGTCCTTTTTTTCTGTTGAACTAATAGGAGAACTAGCGGTAAAATCGAAATAAAAAATGAACTAAATTACAAAAATCGCTAACATTTTACAATTATTTAGTTTATGTACAGCTTATTCGAAAACAACAATAAAAAATATAGGTCACCAATGAGTAAAAAAGGATTTTCAATTTTAATGCCAAAAAATGGCATTTTTGCACCAAAGAGAGATAATTTGGCGCTTTTTCAATGATTTCTACATTTTAAAAGTCACACGAATTAATTTTTTGGAATGATTTTTGTACCATATGATAAAGTAACAACTGCTAAAGGTAATATATAAAATTTGTTATGAAAAATAAATGTTTATTTTTTTATGAAAATCGTATACCCACGAGCCTCCTTAAGGTTAGTAAGGTTTCTGGGATGTAGCCAATAACTGACATTTATCAAGTTCGCTTATTAGAAATGTTAATCCAAACTGACTATGATTTTATCATAAAAAATAAAAAGCAAACCTGTGTTAAAAAATGTTCTTGTCAAACAATTCCCATCAACATCTTTATCCAATAGCTTAATGTCATCTTTTTTAACATCATTAATGAGGTTCATATGGATAAGAATATTATTAACCTGTCAATGATAAAAAAAACTAATTGACTTTTATTGCTTTGCATCTATAGTACGGTGACCAGACCCAAAATATTTAAGATTTAATCGTCAAACATACTATATGGCTATATTATTTATCATTGGATTCGGAAAAATGATTACTTTTAAAATATCGATGTCGTCAAAAAGAAATATGGTAACGGTTTTGCAAAAAATAAGATCAAAGATCAAATTTTGTTTTTAATTTTTTTCCTCCATACTTTTGAAATTTGAAGATATATACATCAATTTAGGTAAAATTTCAGATACATACGTTTTTTCAAATCGGTAAACAATGAAATATCTCGAAAATGTAAAAAAAAATGAATTAGGAAACCGATTTATTCCGGAAATTTGACTTTTTCAAACACTTGATCTATTATACACATATTCTGTTATAGTTACAGTAGTTACCTTGCCGGCTGACATTCAACCTAAGCAATAAAGGATAATATTATTATTTTACCTGAAGCCTACAATCATGAAGGCGTATTTTGCATAAGCTCATTCATGTAATTCTTTAAAACTGAAAAGCAGTCTTTATCTCGAAAACCGTTACAATTCAAAAATCCAATCAAAGAGATCAACACAACAGAATTATGCCAAGAGTATCCTCTGGTTCATCTGTCAAGGAACATGATTTAAAATTTCTACATAATTATGTTCCTGTACAGGAGCAAGGCTCCGGACATGTAAAGTTTTGTTGTGAACACATGAAGATTTTCCCTTCAATGAAAACACAAGATCCTACAGATTTCTATTGACATATGCCCTTTAAAATATGCAAGGTGTAATGAATCAGTAAACTCTCGCCAACTGTATTGTAAAATTGACGGAATAGGGGGGTTAGCAATGTGTAATTCGGTCCAAATTTTTAGTTTGAATCGAAGAACGTAAAACATGCCGTTTCAGTGCCGCCTCACAGGAGGGAGGTTACATGTAGCTGATTAAACTTACGTCTTTACTAGTGGCAAGCTTGACGCGTATTGGATAATTATTATGATGGAATGGTTTTAAAGAGTTTTTTCTAATCATAAAGCTTTGAAATTAACTTTCATGCCCAAACAAGGGCTTCATCTTTGTCAATATTACCGAAACCACTGAAATAGTTGTGCTTGTCCATCGAAGTTTCGTAGACAGTTTGTCAACCTACCACAAACAGAGACGAAGTTGTGTCGCATCCGGGTAAGTGCGTGTACAGCAGGCAATAGTTTACAAATTGTTGGGGAAAGACAGATACATACTTAGTGAATGGGTGAAAATATTCGCTCATTCTTTACACTGATAATGTTCCCCATCTGCACCAACCACTCGCTTGTATGTGTTACATATTTATAGTAGTGAACAAACAGGACAATCACATTTGTATTAGATGTCCGTATGATTGTTCCTCCGCTCTTTCCCATTTTCTAAACTTCGTGTCAAAGTTTAAGGCATTAAATATCGGCCTCCTCTTGAGTGCTAAACAAGTTACGACAGCCACTAACTGTGTTGGTATAAATAAATTTAACAGTTTCGGAATTTACAAACGGTCTGGCTATGTAAAGCTCACGTCAGGTGGAATCATAGGGGATTTGTCAATTTTTTTCCAGTCCGGAATACTTCTCCCCTAAATAATCTGATACACTTTGATGGAAGCAGTAGTCTTGTTTGGTGTTCCCTTTCGGCAGACTTTATAGAGTTGTTCATGTCGTAGGTTCAAAAATATCTGGTGCTGTGTGAGCCATAGAAATTTATTGGGACATATTTTTTTAAAAGTCAGCTACAAGGTAACCGAATTTTTTACCTTTCTAAACATCAATACATTGAACCAATGCCGTACCATCTCTGATGTAAGTTGTCAGTGATGGTACAAAGGAAGGTAGCGAAAGTGCACAAATGACTTCAGATTCTAATTGCTTCACGAAATCAGACATCTCATGGTGCCGTCATCTTGAAAAAGGGACATTGGAATAGGACCTACAGTGTGCGACAGCACATGTTCTAAGGTAACATCATACATTTTGCCAAAATCAGTGCACGTATAAATACAAGTTCTGGATTTATGTGACCTAAAAGTATTTCCCCTGATTTATATTTCAGTTTTGTTTCTGTGGTCATGTTATCAAACGTTTTTATTTTTGACTTTGATATTGGACTATGAAAACTCCTTGACTGATCTAAAGAAAGAGCACTAGTGATAAAATTTTTAGACATGTTCAAGCCTTCCTCGACAGCTGTGAGCAAAGTCTTGTAGCATGCATTATAGAAAAGATATTGATAAGAAATCAAAGGTATCAATCATGGATCATTCAGATGGTCAACAATGGCAATAACATGTTTTTCATCTCTTTTATTTGCTGTTGGTTTTGTTTCTTTTCTTTTCAGCGTTACACGACTAAAGACTAAAGAATTCTAGGAAATGTCTAGTAAGGGTCCATCTAACAAGAGCAGACTTTCGATTTGCCATCTGATCCCCTTTAAGCTTTTATAACGGTCTTTTCTGTTGCCATGTTGGTCGATGTACCGTTAAAATGTCGTGGAGTCTGTCTAAAAGCAAAGAAGCCATCTATAAAAGGTAATCGAATATTCTCAGAAAGTTGTAGCATATTGAGTATGTAAACTGGCATCCACCTTCAGTAATTGGTACGGTTGGTTACAAAAAACATAAGGTACCATTTGAGATGACGATCTCGACGAAGTTGCCAAAAATGTCTACTGCTTCAAGGAACATATCCCAGTATTTGAATGTAAGTGAAACAGCACATCCCCATTGCTTATATGTATGTACATATATAAGAATTTCGAATAGCTCCGTCATATGAGCGTTGGGACTTGTGTCTTGCTTGAATTGCTAAAGTAATGCTTTTGAGATAAATTAATTTGATATTATTGATTAACAAAGGTATGAAATATCATATAAATGTTAAATATTTTACATTTTGCGTTAAAAAAAAAATGCTGAAATTGAATTGAAACGTACTCTATTAAATGCAAAATATTCGTAGTGTAAATCGTTTACATAAACTCTTTAATAACGGATTAATTTTGCTAAACTTTATATATATCACGGATTTTATATTACAACGTAGACCTCAAAACTTTTCTAAGTCGATTTTTAGTTCAAGTATACTAACGTACTTCAAAGCCCATTTTACGAAAATTACACGTTACGATTTTTTGACGACAAGTCAAATTGTTAAGTTTAGCCTTTGAACTACCAATACTGTGATTTATAGCCGTATAGTCCGAATGACGATTAAAATCCTTAAATAAGCGACTTTTCCCTACTTGGTCACCGTACTACTAGTGGCGAATATTGCATGCATTATTTTAAAATAATAAATGTTCATTTTGTTTATTTTAGGTATTATTAATAGTTATGTACTTGTAACATATACATGGTATTGTAGTTTTAACTATCAATCTAATTGACAGCGTTAAACTAAAGCAACCAAACTTAAACTCTTTATTATTAACTAAACTAAATATATGTGTAGTCCATCTTATTTATTTGCCTTATTTGTACATACTTCCGTATTTTGATAAAGCTCGATGCAACATTTTGCTGGCTAAATGCAAGCATTGTTTCTGTATTCAACAGTGAAACTATCAGAACAGCTAAGACTGTCATGGTATTTGTAAGATGTCGTTGCCCGATTTAATTAAATATTTCCGGCGTTATTGTTCGTTAATTCACATATATAAAAGGATGATCGAACTTGGAAGAAAACGAACACCTTTCAACCAGTGCTAGTGGTCGCTTTGAATCTTTAGTCAGATGAGAGTTGTTGCTCCACGTATAATATAGAAAGTATCACGGTAATTGAGAAAAGGAACACAATGAAACCATTTGTATTGATCATGTTGATAAACCCTTTCATTTACTGCTATCGAGTAAAACCTTACTTTCTTTTATGGTACCTGAACTCCAAAATTAATTCCTCTTTGGGTCATGTTGCAAGTACACCAATCAATTACAAAACTGTTTATAACAAAGGAGTTAACTGAGTAACCACATCATCACAGTAAATATATAGATAATAAATCACGTGTTCGTCATTACTTTGGTATTTTTATGTAAAATGAACAGTTGAATAAGTGATGACAGGTCACAATTGACCGTTACTATAATTGATAAAGACGCATGCAAAAGATGAAAAGATTTAACCGTCGCAGGGTTCATCATGTAAGCACAAATCAAGTGAATAGCTTGTTCGGTGGGTCACATTGACAAAACATATTTACGGGATTAAGGTTAATATAATAGAAACATACCCCTTGTAATTACAGTAAAACAACTCGTTGTGCATATTTTGGTTGTCAAAGACACGACATCAGACATTTCCATAAGATAATTTATATGTTTGTATCCATGCAAATTGGTATCAACGAGCATTTTGGAATGTACATTATTTAAATCATACCAGTAATGTCCTGATTGCTGGTCTAAAGAACTTGGAAGGATTTAAATGGTTCTCGAATAGATGTACTCTCTTCATCTTGAATCTGGTAGATTTTGGATGAACAGCTAAAACATACAAAAGTAAGATTATCAAGAACTTGATAAAAGAGTTACCTTACCAGGACGCCCTATCAATATCTAACATATTAAAGGCCACATTTGCCCTTTCTTTCATTATTAACCTATATACTACTGTAACAGTTTTAATTTGCCAACATTATATCAACATTATATCAAAATATACATCACAGACATCAAAGACTTTTTTCACGATGACTGGGGCCAAAACATAAATATTTGAATGATGATATTAGTAAAACTATTTCCTTAGGAATTAAATAAAAAAGTTTCGGATTGAACAGTTTATACAGCTTTTTATCTCTGTTATAATATTTTGGTAACTAGATACCTGAAGTTCTTTGTGTAGAAGATGTGAATTCAACCTTGTTAAATAGCTATCTTAACATATCGCTTATTTGGCAGTACATACACTTATATTGACCACATAGTGTGCACAAACATAAATAATATGTAAATAAGTCAATAAGGGGTACAGTAGTCAACATAAAGATATATGACCTAAGTCACAATGACAAAAACAAATATGTCAACAGAGGAATGCAACATATACAAATCACAGATTAACATGAACGAACAGAATACAAGAAATCACCATACCACAATGACAGGATGTATAAGTGCCGAGCAGCATCAAACTGATATAACCAAATAAAGACTAAACAATAAAAACGAATAATTTACGAAAACAGATAATAGAACAATGCAAAACGTGAAAAGATTATCAACAACGTCAGTACCTTGAATGTATTTTTTCAAGATGATAATGCATTATTTGTGAAGTTGAAAAGGAATATCTATTATCAATGTTTTAATATTTTCCGATAAAAACGTTCGTTGACATAACCCTTGTTCGTCCACTTTGTGCTCAAACGCTGTTGACGTTATATAAAGTTGATGTAGCATTTTCAAGGTCTTAAAAACAAACGGTGTGGGAAATTGATAACTGATGCACAAAATGATTTAATTTGATTGGTTATTTTCCTTTTTATTTATTTGAATAGACTCCAAACATAGATACTACAACAGGTACATTAAGCATTGTAAAATGTTTCGTTGTCAAAGTATAATAAAGAGTGAAAACAAATGAAGTCATGTGCGACGTTTGCACTTCTTAATGGGCTATAGCCTATCTAGCAATCATGAGTATGTGCAAAATCACATTCTAATATAATGCTCACGCGTTTGTAGGATTTATCTTTCAATTAACAAGTGCGACGAAGAATTACCATTTCAATTGTCTAAAAAGATTAGTATTTTTATAACCTTTAAAACCTCAAGCCCAATAATCTGCAAATACAATTTAATATTGTGTGCAAGAATACAATATGTATTGAGAATTAGTACTTTGACATCTTGTAAAGGCATTTGCTTTAATTTTAGGTATCTGTTAGACTTTGTGTGTTGATATTGAATTAATAATAACTACATATCTCAAATTATTCATTTATTGTCAAAAATAATTATGAATTTAACAAATGTAATAATCAGACAGTATCATACACGTTGTTTTAAGTCCAAAAGTACTCTTATTAGATTTGAGCAGTTGAGAGTTACAAAAAAACAGAAGCTAGTGAATCAAAGTGATACCACTCTAATATAATGTTCTGATGTATGACTTTATGATATATATTGATAGATATATACTTTAGGGTTAATCAATTGCTAGCGAGCAGGTCACTTAAAATTTGTTCTTTGTGTGATTTTGAAATGAATCAACTTACTTTTTAACAAATGAAACAAATGCAAACAATACGTAAATTCAACAAATGCCATATTAACTTTATGCTTCATTTGTGTATCTCATTGAAATCAGCTTGTGTATTTGATGTTTGCAGACTTACTTTTGTCTTTTTCAAACGTTTTGTATATAAACTTGGAACACATATTGGTTTGATCTTCAACTGGATACGTCAGCTGTAAATATATATATACAATTGATTAATTTAATATTATTTATTCTTCAGTATTCATAAAGTTCTATATGACATTTATATTAGCATTCAGCCATTACTGGCACTATAATACATGTATATAATTTACAACGAGGTTTTGTTCAAAACAAAAGTTAACGTAAAATCTAACTATAGCTTCTCAATTGTGAACTGTTTTGCGTCACTCCAGCAGCACCTATATGGAGTATTTATCTCCAAGGGGAAACCATATTCTAGAGCTTGCATTTTCCATCAATATTTCGTTGACAGGAGTTGCAGCTTACAAGACAGATTTTAAACCAAGAGTTCTTAGTGGTAATGTTTAGATAAACCCTTAAGGACATCATTAAGAGGGTTTTTTTGGGAGGGGCAAAAGTCGTAATCACAGTGCGATTGTCGAAAGTGGTCTGCATGCTGATATGGGAGTATGACTGGAATTATCTCTACAGAAGTAACAGATCGAGTAGGTTACACATACACCTTCGGAATACATGAGATTAATCCCGGTTTTAATAGGTTACATCTTTAGTATTCTATGGTGTGTTGACTATATTGTTGTTAGTTCTTTTGTTCGTGTTTCTGTCATGACATTGTCGGTTTGTTTTCAAATTATATAAGTAAGATTGTTCATTCAGTATCACTCACATCACCACAGCACGTAGCAGAATAATTACCTAGCGAATAAATATAAATTAACAATGTATTGAATTTAAAATACTGTTATGTATTATTTAGATTAAATTCCACAAACTCACTACTTTTGTCCAAATTCTAATTCAAACTCTTCATAAAATAGTTATTTCATACAATTTCATTTAACATCATATAAACAGTCAGAAACAAAATCAATAACATGAATGAAAGTCACTTACTCCTAGTAATGGCATTTGTAGATGTGTCATTTCTGCTTCAATACAGAGTCTTCTAAAAGAACAGTGAAGTTTCGTATAAACTTTGTCGTTAAGCACAGTTTCTTCAACATCAAATCCTTCAATTCTCAACTTATTTTTAAATTTTTTTCTAAGCTTTACCCGGACTTCATTTTTTCTTTCTTCCTCATTTTCCTTATTGCTCTTGGGTCCATCTTCAACTTTATGATGAATCAATACAATATCAATCCCTTTTGGCGCTGATATTATTTCCTTTTCATGGTTTCGGTAAAATCTGTCAAAATGTGCTAGTGCTTTTTCGTCCACGTATTTTGTTTTATTCATTGCTTTAAACGTGTGGTAAACCTCTGACAATAAATGTAAAAATAATATAAGTACAATATGTATTTTTTAAATAAGATTATTAAAAAAAATGCAATGAATATTGATTGTAAAAAACATCTTAGAAAGAACAGTCTGTTTTTTAAATTATTGGCTTCAAATGTAAGCCGATACAGTAATGCAAACATAGGAGCTACTTGTCTTTCTAAACCTTTAGTTAGATTTGATAAATTATACATTAATTATAACAGCCATTGTTTTGATAACGCCACAATACACTCAGGAGCTTAATCACTATGTTCAATATTTGCGATTTATTTCATAAAAAAACACCGAATAATGTGTATAACGTGCTTCTAACATAAATTTATCAGTAGATTCTACTTAGATAAATGGAAAATTGAAACTTCAAGAACATAAAAATTTGTATACATCAGTGTATGACAGATACCATTAATGTATAAAGTGTTTAAACCAAAGAGAAAGTGACCTTGTGTGTACAAATTCAAACATCAAACTTTATCTCTTTTTATTAGCTAGACAACACAAATTTCATTTAAGATTTTGTTTACAGGATTATAGTTTATTTGTAAATGCATGCATTAAATAAAACAAAAGAAATAATTATGTAAATTGGTGTTTAAATGTTTAAGGTGTATGCTATGCTATGTCGGCGACATGTATACATTGTCTCTTCTAATGTTTTAAATTATATACACCAACGATTGTAAATAATGTAACTTGATTTTTGTCCGTTTTATAGAGTATACGATTCCAATTCGCAAAATTGTTGCAAAAAAAATTAGTTTGATTCAAATCCATCTGGTAGGTTCAAATGATTACAAATACATGTAGGTGTGTGGCCTAGGCGTCGAAAAGTGGATATACATGTGTAAATACTTATGATTTCAAATACTATTTGATATATATTTTGAAGGAATATTTTAACCAAACATTTAGCCCTTACAGTATGGTTCATGGTTTTACTTTCTTCCTTGTCCACAAGAAATATATTCCAATGATATTTATAGTTTTCCGAAGAAAAGAATTAACTACATCAAGTTAACTATCACAAGTTTTTTCGAATTACTGGGAAGGAAAACTTACAATAGTCTGTAAGTAAAAGGTACATAAACATATCGTGTTCGTATAACATAGTATATTTTGGAGTGTGATGTAAGATTATTTACATCAGTTAATAAGAAACAAGAAATTTCAAGCAGATCGAGATGAATTACTCTTCAAAGCTAGAAAAGTCATGCTTTATTGGTAATTTCACAACGAATGCAAAAATGGTTAAAATTGGATTTTTAACTGTTTATTCCGAACCATTCCATATGACTTGACACAATTAATTAGTTGGCATCATGATTTTAATCTTCAAATTAATTAATTATAATGTGTTTTATATCAATCTGATTGTTTTTTTCAAGAAAGTATGATATCAATACCAATTTGGTGAGTTCATGTCTATCAATAAACGTGTGTGTAATCGGAATAAACGTACACACTTATTTCTCTTAACGATTTGTATATTACATAATATGTTTGTATACACTTAGGGATTTATTTCACATTTGAACAATTAAATATATAAAGGAAGATCTATACCTAGATTCTTCCGATTTACACTAATTTCCAAAATCACTGTTGTTAATATACCGAAAACTTACTGTACTATACTCTATCATGCATCCACGAAAAATGTTAGAGTCTTTTTATGGCCAAATCAATCCATGAATTTATTACGGCAATACGCAGACTTGGTTTCACCTTTTGATTTTAAATGTCGACGTCAATTGAGAACAATTGACTATTTATATTTTGTTTTAATTGTAAAACAATTATACAAAGGGAATATCATACAACTATTGATCAAACTGACACATTTCAATAGTCTTAAAAGGACTTCAATATAAATGTATCTGGCTTTCACCCATGATTAACTTGTGTTGTAAAATTACCCATTTGGTATGATATTATTTATTATGTCGTTCGCATTTGGTTTTTAAATAAAGGTAACAGTAGTATACCGCTGTTCAAAACTCATAAATCCATGGACAAAAAACAAAATGTGGGTAACAAACAAAAACCGAGGGAAACGCATTAAATATAAGAGGAGAACAACGACATAACACTAAAATGTAACACACACAGAAACGGACCGAGCATCAGACAAAATCCCACGAGAATAACAAATATAACATCAAAACCAAATACATGAATTCGGTATACACAAGTACCGTGACACGTCTTATCGCAATGTGAATTTACACTAAAAAATAAGAGAAAACAAATGACACAACGTTAAAATGTAATACACACAGAAACGAACTATAGTATAACAATGGCCATAATCCTGACTTGGTACAGGGCATTTTTAAAGGAACAAATGGTGGGTTGAACCTGGTTTTGTGCCTTGCCAAACCTTGCACTTTTATGGCCATGTGAAATATAACATCAAAATGACAACACAACACCACAGGACTACAATATAAATAAATTGGAGAACACAATTAACAAAGAATCACACAAACAACACCCAACAAAAGGCAACAAGTTCAAAATTTTAATACGCCAGAAGTGCATTTTGTCCACACAAGACCTAATAGTGACGCCCAGATACAAAAGTTTGAAAGCCGTAACAAGTACAAAGTTGAACAGCATCGAGGACCAAAAGATCAAAAAAGTTGTGCCAAAAACGGCAAGAGTTTTCTGTTAGTTACCAGAACATCCCTATTATTTAAAATAATTGATACTTTTGCAAACAGTAAATTTTATAAAATGACTATACAAAAGATGTACATGATAAAACTGACATATTAACTAATTACAGGAAACAACTGAAATACATAACATAACCAAACATTTAAAACACAAAAGTAGACACATCCGAATAAGTTTAAACCTCAACGCCAAGTGACGTCATATTTGAAACTGTAAAAAATGACGAAAAAATGACGTCATTTGAATTTGTAAAACAGATCATCAAAAAATGAAAAATGACGTCACATTAGAATGAATAACTTAAAGATAGAATTAGGATTGATTAAAAATTATATATTTCAACTAAATACTAATATTGCATTTAATAACAAAGCACATTTCAATACTTATTAATATTTAACTGTTTCGACATTTTCCACAATGCATTGTGTACAATAATTATTCTTTGTAGTACGTGACACGATCTAAGGTGTCAGTCTGGCTTGATTAACATGTTTAATCTTTTAAAAATACAATCTTCATTCTTCTATATTATTGTAGGGAAAGATTTTTAAAAGTTGACAATGGAACAAATTTCTAATATTCTGTTTTAACTTCAATTGGAGTCATGTTGATAGTGTATTAAATGTTTTAGTTGTACCCAACTGTAAATTCATTTAGTTTGTCTATTGTTAAGTAGTCGTAACCTTTTGATCTTTATGGTTCGTAGTTAAATATAAGAGATAAGTTATTCTTTCAAATGTTGCACCATAGTGCTCTGGTTACTAGTATATAACCCTGTGACAAAGGTTGATAGATGAAGATACATTTTATACACAAATTTTCTTGTCAATCTAGGGAACGTTAAATAATTATGATTGAGATGGGAAAAAAACAATCAAATCGAATGCATGGAATGCTTTTTTCCTAAAATTATCAAAGAAAAAGTCAAATCATAGAACAATACATGTGGTTATATTTTTTATGCTTACGTCAACCAAGAGTATTTATTTTTCATATCTGAATTTCCTTGAAAATAGCATAATAAAAATGTTATGTTTGTAATAGTGTTTCGTGTAAATGACCATTTTTATAATTTTTTTTGTTTTGCCAATTCTCTTCAAAACTTTCAACTTGAACAAGAATTGACTTTTCAGCATGTCTGGGAGTCAGTTAGAACCTTATTATTTCAAAACGGAACGATAAAAAAAAATTAGGGCTGTTATGATGTTGTAATAAATTAATATTTAGAAAATTTCTTTTTAGATTTTCAACTAAAAATGAACAACTGGACCTTCTATTACTGTATATGATTCTTAACCTATATAAGTTTCATTACAAACAACGGTATATTGCTGGGTCCTCCTAGTGCTTCAAAATGCCTCTCTATATAATTAATATCAATTTTTGCACCAATCGAAGCCCGGTTTTATAGATATTGTTAAACACTACATTTTCTAGAGATGGCATTAATCAGATGTGGATACTTTGAATTTCAAAAGATATGTTAAAGTATAACCATTACAAGATTCACCCATATTGCAATAATATCAAAACGTTTTACTTTTTAAACTTTAAAAGAATATGTCACATTCCAAACTCTGACAATTTTTTTAAGACTTGAAATACATTTATTGAAAATCACCTGAATACAATTTTCCTTGTATAACCCAGGGAAGAATACACAAGGGGCCCTGTGTTTACAATGTTCCCTAACTTCCATTGGAGCTGATGGATACGCTAATCTTACTATACGTTTTATGTTTTGGCCTAACAGAGGTATTTGTTCCGTGCGTCCGCGTATTCTACTTTTCATTTGCGCTCTGTACATTTCTGCTTGGTTTTCTGGTTTAAAACGTGATGCTTAAGCGGCAGTCAGTTGTACAAAATTGGTCTTAATTCTGTTAGAATACTTTGGACAGTACCTCTCAAACTAGTAGCTAATTGTAAAGCTGTCTCTAGGTCAGACCATTTATTAATTGCTGCAATTAATTCAAAGTGAACTAAATAGTCTTCCCAATTACCCTCCCCTTCATAGAGTGCTAGTTTCTTTTTGTAACAGTTGTATTTTGTAAGTTTATTTCATATTCACGCTCAAAATTTGGTTTATTGCTGATGCCAGAATAATTTAAACTACTAGTCATTTCATCAGTTCGGTGTTAATGATCGGTCCTTGTAACCCAAACTCTGAATCGTTCGCGGGACGTCAACGGCAATGCTTGGTACGTAGCCCCCATATTATTGAGTACGCCCCGGTCAAAAGTCCTCGGTTAATCTCCCGAATCCCTTTTCGATTCACAAGACGTCATGACTCGTCTTGAACTCCCTCATCAGAACCCTTTGCCTCAGCAGTACCCTCTGCTCCAGCATAACCTTCTGATATAGCAGTACCCTCTGTTATAGTAGAACCCTCTGCTTTCTGACTCCAATACCCATACCTAGACCTGGCAGCATGGTTATAAAGAGTGCTTGACTCTTCACCAAGATTCTGTTTTACCGTCCACGTCGCATTTGGTTCCAAATTCACAACCGTTACCTTATTTGAAACTTCCTTTTTTTTGCTAGGTCAATGGCCACTTTCGTTGATGGTGATAGACCTCCTGACAATGGCCTTTTGTCAGTATGATGTATGCCATCCTTTGCGTATCTATCTGTATTCTCTTGTGATGGCCATTGATCTTATTTCACTCTTATGCTTATCCCTCCGGTCGGCGTCAGATCATGAAATATATTCACAGGACCGAGATCGGGGCAGCACTGGTCTACCCTGGGCAGTTAACCTAGGTGTTTTAAATTTATTTTCCTCGGTATCCATTTTACTTATTTTTATTTATGCCTTATCTTAAATATAATTAAACTTAGTGTAAGAATATAAAAATGTAGGTACGTGCCTCCGCTGCCACCACTGTAACGAAAAGCGAGCGGTCAGGCTTTGGTGTTAAACTATAAATGTGTAACACTTAGTGTGTTGCTATAATAATTTGTTTTATAACAATGCATAGGTATACATGGTATATATATATGAACTAAAGTTATAACTGGCGATCCTTCTTGGGTAGCGTGGTACTCTGGTATCGTGGTATTTTCTGGTATTCCGATAGATCTAAGGTTGGTTCTGTATAGGTTTTTGTGGTACATTTGTACTTAGTGGTATTCTGGTAGATCTAAGGTTGGTTCTGTATAGGTTTTTGTATGTGTTACAGACTCGTTAAATAAAAATCCACTTGTATTTACTTTAAGATGCATTAAATATCAACAATACATACAAATAGTATATCTCTTAACAGTATTCTAGTCTAACAATTAAATACTTTATTAACTTAGAATATCGTGAATTTAAGAAAATGGATATCAGAAATATGTTTATACCCCGAAAGTTTACTAACTCTAGTTTTGATAATCGGCAAATGGTAAATCAAATTGAATGTCAAAAGATAACGTTTTCTCAAAAAGTTCTTCTCTAAATGCAACTTGTTAAGGAACTAACAAGCTCACATTATACTGAATAAGTCTGGTTACTACTCAGTCTGGTAAATGCCAAATGGTTTCGGTACGTTTATATCAAAATCGCTTGGAATTAGCGTGTGTTACTTGCATTGCCTAGGGTAAGTCGCACTGAAGTCTAATCCGTTCCCGCCTCCGTATTTATACTTAGGTAAACCAATCTACCGATTTGGTTTACCGTGCACAATTTTGGTTTACCATTTACTCTTTCGAAAAATACCTAAATTACCAAAACTGGAACTAATGACGTCATTGTATTGTACGTCATTTGAAGTAAACAATTCACAGATGTTCCGATTGTAAAAGTTTTAGCGTTAACAATCTTTTAAACATATTTATACAAGAAGTATATAATAAGAACAGTTAATTATCGGTAAGATTCAAACAACGTCATCTCACAATTTTAGGGGAAACAAGTTCCAAAATTTTCACGGGACCTGCATTTCGTTAATTTACATTTTAATGATATTAAGTCGAGTCAAGAAGGCGAACTATCTAATTTATTTTTTTCCACTTAATTTCTTTTGTTTTATTTTTCAAGGAACTATGGACATTTATAGTGAAGAGTTTTGTGGAATATATTATGCTCGTCATATAACAAAATCACCAAATTTCTGGTGCTCTGATTGCGATGAGGGTCTGTGTACAGAGTGTCATGAACATCACAGTATTTCAAAATCATCACGAAACCATAACGTCATTCCAATGGAAAGTTACAATAAATTGCCAGCCTCTATTTCAAACATCGTCAATTATTGCACCAATCATGGCCGAAAGTATGAAAATTATTGCCCGCACCATGACAAGCTTTGTTGTCCTGCATGCATTTCAATTGACCACAGAAGCTGCATTGGTCTTCTGCTCCTCCAAGACGTATTAAAAACTGCAAAGACCTCGGTTTTATTAGATTCTATTGAATCAGATATAAAAGATATGAAATGTAACATTGAAAATATAATTCAAGATCGCAAACAAAATCTGGCAATCATCAATGACCACCGAAATAGATACAGGCTCGAAATAAAACAGGTTCGAACAACATTAAACTCTTATCTAGACACCATAGAAGAAAATATCCTTCAATATTTAGATGCAAACGAAAATAAAGTAAAACGAGAGGCAGAGAAATTGATCTCAAAACTGTTCGAAAAAACGAAAGTTGTTGAAGATTTGGTACGAAACATTTCAGCGATTAAAATGCATGCTTCAGACATTCAGGCATTTATTGGAAGTAAATCGATTGAAATCAGATTAGAAGAAGAAGAAAAATACCTACAAGGCCTAACAGAGGATGGAAGTTTAAGTCAAATTTTGCTTAAACTGAATATCAATGAAAAAATGATTCGGAATCAGTGCTTCACCGAATGGAAAACTAATATTGGCAGACAGTTATTACAAGAGACTTCTTATTGTCAATAATATCGGTATGGTAGACAAGTCGATTTCATTCACAAAAGTTGGGACTGGACCTTTTGGTGTCACATATATCGAAAATGATTTAGTTGCCATTTCTACCTCATTTGGCGTTCAAATTGTAAATACATACACAGAAACCGTTGTACGTAATATAGTAACTATAGGGGAGTGTCGAGGAATAGCATATAGTAATGGCATATTAGTATGCTGGGTGAGATCAAAAAGTGTAAAAAATTTGAGGCCTCCCAAGATGGATTCTCAGACCCTACAGCATTATATTTTGATTGCACAAAAAATAAATTGATTGTCGCAAATAAAGGCCAGCCAGTATTTGTGTATCGTGTTGCCTGACAACTAAGTCAATTCTCCGAAACAACTACTTATTTGCAATTCAATTTTCAATTCAACGCTTTTGTTGATCTCATTCCGATAAGATATATAGTTAATACCAAGCAACGAACTGACAACACTGGACACTTTAAATTTGCAAAACACTCATTTGCAAATCCGCCGCCGCCTCAAATAAGAGCTACAATGTCATGAATATAACCAAAATGTGCGGAATTACATGGGATTCAATAATTTCATTGGTTTTCTACTGTTACTATTATTTTTATTTTTCTATTTGATTTATAAAAACATGGGATTTTCAATATCCCATGGGACAGGGCAAAATCCCATGGGATTTACCATTATCCCATGGGATTTTGGTTAAATCCCATGGGATTTTTTTTGGTCCCATGGGATAATTGTAGTCCCATGGGATATTTGTTGTCCCATGGGACAAAAAAAATCCCATGGGATTATTATTATCCCATGGGATTTTTAATATCCCATGGGACAAAATAAAATCCTATGGGATTCAAATTATAAATATATAGATATAAATATACAGTAATGTGTATGTTACAATGTATTCTATTTGGTAGTAAATTGTTATAAGATGAATCTTTTTAATTGAATATCTTTTTTCTTTGGAAATGTTAATTCAACATATTGTTCTATAACTGTTCAAAACTAAACTTTTAAACAACAAAGTAGATAATGTAAGTATCAATATATGTTTATTTATGAATTATAGAATACTTTCTTGAAACACTATTATTTACCATTTGAAATCAATGAAAAACTCTAATATAAGGCTGAACATACTAGTACTGTAAATTCAGAAATAATTGCGTGCATTTATTATTGGATTTTTGTCATTTAAGACTAATATGAGATTTTAATTTTTTACGATTTTGAGATCAGTTTAATTCATATAAAATATTTCTAAATGGGAGTTTAAATTATTGCGTTTACATCTGTGTTGCAATTTTTGCAAATATAAACCCTCACAACAATTCTTGAATTTACAGTAGCTATTTAAGTAAATCTATTTTTTTCACAATATCCCTCCACACAAAACATTAATAGTTTCTTATCATCCAGCATTGTGTGATCTTATAGTCCACTTTTTGGTCATTCAGCGCACAGAACATTGACATTATTGTGGTTTCAATATCTTTGGTATTTAAAAGAACTTCAAATCATTGACTGAGTGATGAAAATAATAGCTGATCCAACTTTTGTCTTTGAATTTATTCTGGTCTTGTTTCTATGTTTTCTCCATTTATTCTAGATGATGAATTTCAATCCTTCTGAAAAAGAACCAATAAAATCTGAAGTATTATATAAAAAATTTTGCATACATGTAGCAATAATATGATTTTTAATAAAAATAGCTATGCGGTATGGATTTTACTGATTGTTAAAGGTTGTCCAATGTCATCAGTTTCTAACCTCTTACATCCTTTGGTCTCTGATGGAGAGTTGTCAAATTAGCAATATACCACATCTTCCTATTCTAATACTACCGGTATATAATAATCAATTAATTTATTCTTCTTTATAACGTTTGGGTATTTTCCCAAGTTATTTATATCATATATAAAGATCAATGTTAAAACTTTAGGCAATTATAATAACATATTCCATTATTCACTAGAATTTCAATATATTATACAAAATGCAGACAACAGAAACAGTATATCTTTAAGCTTTTGATGTTCTGACAGAGTTCAATTTGTGTTTTATTTCAATGTCAAAATACCTTGAAATCTTCGGACATATTGGAAATTATCATGATTATAACATTGATACAAAAAAATATATTGTTTCATACTTATTTTTTGTGTTGTTGGCTTGCTGTCTCATTTTACAGTTATACATACATCAATAATCTTCTTCTTTATTAAAAGTAAATATGGGATATTTTTATTTTTATAATCTGAAAACATTATATTTCTATCGAATAACTTATTACCAAGTTCACAAACACCAACGTGTTTGTCAGATACTTATTTTAAGACATGTATAAATGTTTCAGACCATATAAGTATTTGGACCGTACGTTTATGGTCCGAAACATATAAGTATACTCTTACAGTCCAACCATATCATGCATATGCATACAATCAGACCATTTGAGTATACCCGGTACTTGTACTGTCTAATACCAGAGCTCAACCAAACATGTCTTTTTATTTCTACTGCAATTAAACTTTTTGTATTAATCTATTAAAGATTTCAGTTATGTTGATCTGTAATGTATATTTGTTTCTAATAAACTTGACCAACTTCTTAAAATTGGGCAGACTGTACGCGTAGTCTAAATACTCATATGTTCTGGAACATAAACATGATTAACAAGCATTCGACAGGATGTCATGCTAAAATCCCTTAATATTAGTACTAAATTTTGAGTATATATGTAAATCCACAGGCTACTTACTGAAATTAAAGAGGATACAATTTAGAGGAAGGACTGGACAGATGAATGCACCAACACTATTAAAACAGAGCATAAAACTTACCAAAAACAAGATGTTTTACATTTATCCTTCAGAAGCAGGAAAATTGAAAGTTTTTTTTTCTTTCTCTGCTGTCCATGGTATAAACTTTAAATTCATTCATGCAAAATATGAAAATCTGCAAAAGTAGGACCTTGAACCTCAGCTTATCCACATTTTGACTTTTGAGCTGCATATTTTTTTTTCTTTTCATCTTGCTGACAATCTACATGATCTAAACATAAAAAAATGATAAAAACATAATTCTAGATTAACTATTATATATTAAGATTGATTCCGAGGACTTAAATGTTAAATTAGCATGATTAATTTTACAGTTTCTCAACTCCATGTGTACAATATGAGAGTATCTTGCAATACTGTATATTCTGATATTCAGAACATATTGTGAGGTTTTTATTAATGCAAATGAGAGGTGTATATCATTCTCATTTCTGAGACATATTTATGAGCTGAAGACCAGTGCCAAAATTTCCTCACTGCATTGAAGACCCATAGGTGACCTTCGGTCGTTGTCTGCTCTTTGGTTGTCACTTGTGTTGTTGTCTCTTTGACAAATTCCCAGTTTCTACTTCCCATTTTATAACATGTATGCAGATTTTTCGTAAATTACAATAATCAATCATGCAATTCTGTCCATTATTTATTTGTTATTGAAAATAAGCAAAAATAAATGCACACAAAATTTAACATTGTTAATAAAGGCTTTTTTTTAAAATTCAAAACAGTTGCCTACACCGTTAATTTCCTTGTTTGATTTATTTCATATTTTTAAAGCCTTAATAGCTAGCTAGATGGTATGCCTGGATGGATCCAGCCATTTTATAAAGGGGGTTCCCTGTTCCCAACCCAAGATTTAGGAGGGGTGGTTCCAACTATATGTTCCTATTCAAATGCATTGAGTGTCCAAAAAAAAGGAGGGGTTCCAAGTTGAACTACCAACCCCTAGAATCCTCCCCCTGTGACATGGAATTTTTTTCACTTAATTACTGGGGATCTCAACCATTTAAAAGTTTTTCAAACATGTGAGGGTGGGGGTGACCCCCCATGGACTCTCCCTATATTTCATTTGATGTGTTTTATTGTTCCATACAAGAATATATATGGTTTAGGGGTGGGGATCTTGACCGTTTACAAGATAATAGCACATTCTCAAATTGAACGGGACGGGGTGACCCCCAGGGACTTCCTTTTAATTTTAATTGATTTGTTTTATCGTCCCATTCAAGAATATATATGGTTTAGGGGTGGGGATCTGAAACGTTTACAAGATAATAGCACATTCTCAAATTGAACGGGGATGGGCATGATGGGTGACCCCCAGGGACTATTAACCTTTAATTTTAATTGATTTGTTTTATAGTCCCATGCAAGAATTATATTGTTTAGGGGTGGGGATCTAAACCGTTTACAAGATAATAGCACATTCTCAAATTGAATGGGGTGGGGTGACCCCCCAGGGACTTCCCTTTAATTTTAATTGATTCATTTTATTGTCCCATTCAAGAATATATATATATTTTCCTCATTTCAATCACCCTGATATTATGATCTGATAGTTTTATCACTTACAATAGGAATTGGTTTAAATTCCCCAATTAATTCTAGTCGGTCAAATATATGAATAAATTGATTTAAATTTCATTTTTGATAAAGAAGGACAAAAGTTTTCTATGGTTAATAGAACTTGATAGTTACTAATTTGGGAAGCTTTCAAATTCATAGCATGCCGGTGGCTGTGTTCAAAGTGCTGGGTTTTTTATCACCCTCGTTGTTTGCGGACTAACGATTTAGGCCTGTGGTGGATAATAGTGTGCGTGCATTAATTTTCTATACCTTCTTAATTAATATTTTCAAATACTGACGGCAAGTGTTGTAATGTATCAGTGTCTTATTTGAGACCAACGTGCTATTTACATGTGCGATCGAAAATGCAGGGGAAGGAAACTTGTCAATAGTGTTTATTTTTAATCCAAAATAAAATAAGCCGCCGTAAAATTAATTTTGGGTTAATTCCTCAAATTGATCATGATGCAAGAGGCTTCTTTTTATGCCCCACCTACGATAGTAGAGGGGCATTATGTTTTCTGGTCTGTGCCTCCGTTCGTCCGTGCGTCCGTCCGTCCGTTCGCTTCAGGTTAAAGTTTTTGGTCAAGGTAGTTTTTGAAGAAGTTGAAGTCCAATTAACTTGAAACTTAGTACACATGTTCCCTATGATATGATCCTTCTAATTATAATTCCAAATTATAATTTTGACCCCAATTTCATGATCTCTTGTGTGGACTTTCGGTGGTTTATTTTTTTAGTTCTGTGATAAGTCAATATTTCATGCAGGTTCATGAAATAATGGTTTTATGCATATCAGCCAAGATTGTGCGTGGAATTTTAATAAACAATTCAACACCACATGTTATGTGAATTTGATTAAAATCGATGAACATGAATTCGACAGCTAGTGACCCTTTTACAGGTAAAATTCAATTAACAAATTCTGACCTACTGGCATTCAACACCAAATTACCTACTTGCTGTATATTGATAAATGTGATTGTAGGTCAATACCTTAACATCGTGAATACGCCATGTGAGGTGTTGGTTATGTGTGCTACGGGGTCACTGGTGGCGCCTTCAAAACAGAAAAAAATAATCCCAGTAAAAAAGTGTGGAATTTTGTTGTTGAAAATTTAAGTTGTAAATTCCTGAAAAATGTACTTACAATGTAATTCCGTTCAACTGCTAACATGTAAGTTCGATACGAAAATAGGATAAAAAGCATCCGAAAAATGTGTGATCAGTAATTGAAGAGCAATGGGTAAAAAAAAAAAACTGATGAAGAAAAGTAAAAAGTAAAAGAAAGTCGTTGAATTAATTATTTTACAATTGTTTAAATATATGAGAGAATGTTTTAGGCAAATTGTCTTTATTTACAAATAAATGTATTTAAGTTCAGGAAATGATTTATTCTTCTGGCGGCTTCAAATATTTTTTTATCAATAACTTATACACAAGGAGACATTTTTTACCTTTGACAGCATGAACCGCAGTTAATTAGCAAACACAAATTAAGACACAAAATTCGTTAACAAATAAATTTTATAGAAGGAAAAAAAGGGGGGGGGTTAATACGCTCACATACTTCTAAAAAGATTTGCATATGAAAGCTGTCTAAAGATAATTTTAAATTATTTCAGGAGTTTTGAAAAAATAATATATATATAGAGTTTAAATTTCGACGTCTATACTGTTACAAAAAAAAAGGTGATTCTTTTTAAAAAGATTTGGTACTTCAGTTTCGACTCAAAATTTCTTTTTAAATTGTTAGATGGCAAACTATTTAGGATAAGATTGTATCTGTTCTTTAAGTATTTATGGTGATATTGGCGACGAGTTTCATTATATTATAGCAAGGGCTTGTACAAGTTCTGCTGATTAAATAAAAACCTTACATCAAAGATGTATCGTTAATTTTACGCCATTTTTATGTTGGTGACCAACAGGTATTTAGTACTTGTCACAAGGCTTACGCCACATTTGGACTCTACATAGACATTACGTGTAATTGCAGATCTATATAAGTCGTTGCTAGTCTGTTTATAGGTTATGTATACATAATTCAATTGATAGTTTAAAAAATTAAATTGAAACTTTACCATTGTTGAAGAATTTATATCTCTGTTGGCATGTTGGACTCCCGATTCGATATATAGTTTAACGAATGTAAAGATTCTTTTTAGAGGATATTGTTTTTGTAAACAATTGTATCAATAGTTTGTTTATGTTTAAGAAAGTGTGTTTAAGTTGGTTTGTTATTCATTTTCGATTCGTTGATGGTAGAACTACTTAAAGGTCGATCGAATAGAAAACCGATTACATTATAGCACACAGAAACGAACTCAAGTACTCATTATCATCAATAATGATGGAACAAAAAGACTTTCAAACTGAAAAACAGAGATTTGAAATATAAGTCCCATGCCTAAGAAAACATTCGAGAAATTAGATTCAAATACAAGAAACAGGGATATTCCGTTATGGTCAATAATTCACATAGATAATAACAAAATGAAGAAGTAGGACTAAATGTATTTTCACCCTGAAAAACACTTGGAAAAATGAATTTCCAGTTCCAACGAAGAAGTTGCAATTGTATTTAAGAATTGAATGCTTCTTTTTGTAAATATATTGGGGTGTAAAAGCGTTGACCGAAGTACATTTTGTATGAAGCGCGGAAGCGCTTCATTCTAAAAATGTACGCACGGTCAACGCTTTTACAACCCTATAAAGTTACAAAAAGAAGCATTCAATACTTATAATTACATTTTTTAGCTATGATCATGAAAACACGAATTTTATATATTTTATTATTTAATTCACCTGTGCACTTTATTGTTGGAGCACGTGTTATCATGAGTGAAAAGTTGTATTGAGCATTGCAACTGCTTACGGAATAACACGTGATGTGCAGTTAGCCAATCAGAATAAAATATTATAATGAAACATACATCTAATGTAATTATTTGCTGGTAACCGTTAAAGGGTAATAATAGCGTCGATATTGTTTCTAGTTACTTACATTTAAAATAACTGACCTCAAGATATAAGCAATCAGTTTGACACAAAAATTTCTACGGAAAAGGCATGTACTTAGACAGAAAAATGGCTGTTTGTTTTTTCTTTGGTTGATATACTTGTAGTCTAAGAGTTGCTTTTGATAGCTTGTATCTACTTTTGCGTTCGGTAAGTTTGTAATACTCTAGTTTTAGCCATTAGATGAAAGGGATACAAACTATAAAAACTTTCAGAGGAATATAGCAATTGTTTAATATTTCTGTTCCGAGGAACCATGAGTATATAATGCAGATGTACACACTTATATATTATTATCCATTAATCAAAATATTTGACTGAAACATCAAGCAATTAAAATCAATTGCAATTCACCAATATGTCATCATACTAACTTAAGCGTATCAGGAACATATGTACTGAGTTTCAGATTACTATGACTACAACTTCATCACATGTGTTATGTTTTGTGCGATGACATAATTATGTTGTCGCAAATAAAATAATAATGCTTTGTATGAATTAATTAAGATAAGTTGAATACAAGGGGGTGTAAATCTTAAACACGGCGTATCAATTACTCCGTAATCAGACACGTATAAGGAAATACAAAGATGTTTTATTGTTAACAATATAAAGTAAGGAGATGTAATTTGGTTTTTATTGAGACAATTATTATTTAACAGACCCCAAATGACGTGATATACTACCAACAAGTATACACATCTCTTAGAATTTCGTGTATTTTTGATTTTTTTAACACTTTGAATGAAATAGCTGAAAAAATATCGTTCTATTCATCTTTAAACGTTGAACAAAAAGACCCAGACATCAAGTATCAAGTCAATTAATTCGATCGATTGATATTATGATAAATGGCTTGCACAGCTGGTAACCGGTCAATTTAAGATATACAAGTATACTAAGTTAAACAAACGTTATACATTGTATACGGTTTTTTGTATTTGATTTCTACAGTCCGATTGATTTTCATGTAACATATGTTAACCTTCATTTTTCACTGCCGTGTGTGCACAATCTACGAGGAGACTAAACAATTAATCTTGTATATCTTAAGGTAAGATGACTGTTTATGATAAACAAATGGAGATTGAATTTAATAACTGTTTAATGAAAGATATAATATATTTTTACAGGCAATACGTAGAAAAGCGGTTTTGTACTTTAAAGGGGCACTAGCTACGAGATTTATGAAAAACCTAGAATATTTTTTTTTGGCTCAATCAGTAATGAAATACAAATAGTGAAATAATAATTCCTTTTTAGTAGCCAATAAGGTTCAATTTTGTCAAAATAAGCAATAAATTGATTATGAATTATGAATTATTCACTTGCAAGTGAATGATTCGACCTCATTGAATCCGTATTCATGTGAACTTTAATTTAATCCCTTAGCTTGAGATGGATAACACGTGAACTGTTTGTGTAAATTATTTAAAGGAGGGGAATGTCAACATTGAAATTGAAACAAAGATAAATCATTTGATTGACTGATTCTATCCACAAATAAATATTCTAATACAGGTAGAAACGATGATAAACGTTTATTTTTATCTGTAATATAAAATAAGATAGACCTTGAATAACTCAACATCATGTGTTTGCTTAATCTATCGATATCTATATTTATGTTTACATCGCTTATATGGTCATCAGATGACTATAGAGATCAACTCGATAAATAATTAAATGGCGTCTATACTCAAATACACATGAAACAAAGCTACGCATTTTCATGCCTGTGTCTTGTTTATTGTTTTATTTAGACCTATATATTTTGGATACATGTTTTGCATTGTCATAAATCAAATATGAGAATTTGATTAGAATCGGTTAAAATGAATTTGACATCTAGTGTCCCTTTAAGTGTTTATCATTGAGACTTTTTACATACATGTAGAACGCTATAGTAGTTACGCAATTGCCAGGCTTCAGATCAGTGTCTATATTTTTATTACGGTTTAGATCGAAATAAATATATTTTCGTTTATTATAAATGATGATATGAAAAAAATGAGATGAAGTATGATTTCCAATAAGACGATTAACTACCACTATTCACATCACTGTAATATTAGCTGTTGTGTAATTATCGTACGTCTTTCAAGATCGATAAAAACAAATGAATATTTCTGGTAAAAACTTCAATTGAAAATGAATCTTCTCACGATAGATACAAAAATGTACAGAATGAATATTAACAATAAGAAATGAAAAACCGTCTTTCTTTATGTATAAATTTGTTTAATCTTGTACAAAGATTCTGTTCGGAACTAAAATATTCAAATCTAAAATAAAAGACATTAAATATTTTGCAGAATGTTCATTTAATTTCATTTTCACATATAATGATGATGTTCTTTCCATTAACAATTCGAACCTTCTGACTGGGTGTTATTTATATATCCTCATGAGCTAGAAGTTAAAGAAACAACAGACATGGTGTTCTCTGTTTCATTTTACACTAAATCATCGAATTTGACATAAGCCATCATGTAAATACTAGAATATATAAACACCGAAATGATTTAATTTTGAAATTATCAATTTACCCCACCTTAATAGCAATATACTAACTCAACCTGCATATGGGATATTTATTTCCTCATGCATGCGGTATTAAAGAGCGTACAGCTGCTACTAAGACTTTGTAAAACGTCGCCAGTGTCTGAGCAGAAATTTGATGAACCAGGGATATGTCAAGGAACATATCGTCATTTTTCTGAAAAACATGTTCATTAGAAGATACCAAGATCTCGTTAATAAATATTCCTTTAACTTCACAAATAACATATAACATACGATGATCATAATGTATAGATTATGAGTACTGAAGTTGTTTGCCATCTTTATACCGTATTATAATGTAATTTTATTTGCTTTCATAAATTATTAATCTTACTGTTTAGTGTTCCGTTTAAGGCAATATCCATTTGACGTTACTCTGTACTTATACATCCCATCATTGTTTTATTGTAAAATGGTATTTTTTTTATTCTTGTCTTTCTTTATCCTGGCTTGTTTGCCTTGTATATTTACCTGGTTGATTCCTTCGTTGAACAAATGTTTTCTTTACGGTGATTAAAAAAAGGAACACAAATTTGACACTTGTACCTCAAATTTTTAACATTTTTACTGTTTCTGTCTGTTTGTATTGTTCACACATAGTTGTCATTAAAATAGAATAATATGAAACTGTCATACAAATGAGAGATTTCACTAGTTATAAAACCAGGTTTAATCTACCATTTTCAAGATGAGCGAATACATGTTCCAATATAAGAATAAGACAGTTGCCACCCCTTATTTTTGGTGCGGTTCGTGTTGTTTATTTTTTAGTTTTCTATGACATGTCATGTGTACTATTGTTTGTCTTTTTGTCCTTTTCATTTAGCCATGGCGTTGTCAGTTTATTTTCGATTGTTGAGTTTGTCTGCCCCTCTGGTATCTTTCGTCCCTTTTTGCTCTCATTTGTGTGATGTGTTTGAAATTATATTTTGAGATTTGATTAGGGATTTCTGTTTTTTGGATTTTCCTCGAAGTTCAGTAATTTTAGTTCTTTTTTTGTAATCATAATTGTATCTTGTGTAATCATCTAATTGGTCTTTCGGTTCTATTTGTCTAAATAAGAAGTGGAAGTCTTATAATATTGACATAAAATAAAACTTTTTCTTACCTTAAAAAAAATACTAGTGTAAAAATAAATGGTCAACATACTGACAATAAAGTTATCTGTTATATAAATGTTTGACAAAATAAATTTATGTCATTATGATATCGACTGATGTTATAATGACTTTTCTTCCTTTACGAAACGATTGCTTGATCCTTTATAATCAAGATAATTCAGAAACCTAAATTGAACTGCCGTTCTCTATTGATTTCGGAATATCAGATAGTGCCGTTTCATAAAAAAAAAAAATGTTTACAATACATGTTCGTTACTTACACGATTAGTTACATTTGACATGAAATATGCACTTAAGAACACTATTATCTAAACGGCTACATTGCCTAAGGGAATTAAAACCTGAGTTTTTTAATAATTTCAAAATTTATAAACGGACAATTTTAGAAAAGTTTGTTAAATCATGTCAGTACCTTAGTACTGACTACTGAGCTGATGATTCCCTCGGGGACTGATAGTCCACCAGCAGAGGTATTAACCCAATGTAAAATGACTGTGCGAGTGTATTCATATAACACTCTGAGTAGGGTTCTAATGGTTTATTTTAGTAATCTCAAATAAACAACCTGTAAATAACAAATTAATTACAAAAAATATGTTAGTATTTATTGATTTATTGCTAGTCTTTGACTTACTCATTCATGTTTTAACTAGAAACGTGGCGATTAAGATGATGATACATGTACCATGTCCATAAGGTCTCTGATTTCGAGTTTACCAGCAATCTTTATTTAATTAAAGATATTTCATCAGTGACAAGCTGAAAACAGAGACAAGTGTTGCTTTATTGTTTTGCTGTTTCTGTCATTTATTATGTCCTTTTCTTTATGATGCGTTAACTTCGAAATGATGACATGCTTTTTAAAATAGTTTGAAGGAGAAAACCATGTGATTATGGGCCTGATAATCATTTGCAAGTGATCCATTAGTCTTTCTATACAAAAAAACTTCCAAAGCATACATGTATCCATTGACCTGGTTCCCTGTCGATATATTGTGGCGAAAAAGTGATCCATTGCATCCAGAAAAGTCAATGGCAAACTCTTTTACCGGTCTTTAGTAAACCATGTTTGGGTCCTTCGCTTTTGATAATATTATAACTTTCAAGTATTATACTACTCTCTTTTTGGGAAGTTATTTTTTTCATTTTGTCTGTTATCGACGAATAGATAGTCTAAATCACCTAGTATAAGCATAAAAGGCTGTTGATGTTTCTTTCTTAGTTGTTTAAACATAAGAGTATCTACAGGAGAGAGAAAAAAAATATATGAATTGAAAAAGACAAATGTTGGGATTGGGAAATAAAAGAAATTATGATGCCATCTTCAGAATTATTTGGGTTTTTTTACATTTATTTAACATTAGGTAAACTAGAACAGCCACATATACGACATACCCACCATGGCCTCAATTTTTTTTATGACCGTATCTATATTATTAGTTTCGAAATAAATCATGGAAGCAATAGATTTGTTGTAAATGTACACATGGCATGTGTAATTGTTATCCCTCGCTTCCGCTCAGGTTAAGTTCAAATATCATGTCCCAGCTGGTGTGCACATTTTAACTGTTCAATGTAAAGTTCAATTTATTGAATGTATTTACTTATTCGTTATCTTAACAAACTTTGACTGGACTACCTGATTGTAGACGCTTATATACACGTACGACACACAAGTGCTACCTTGACATACAGAATAAACACAAACGAAAACATCAGGTAAAGGAAATATCATTTCAAACGAATATTACACTTGCATTTTGTAAACAAATCATAGCATCTATCAATGGTAGCATAAACTAGTATTTCTGTAATTTTATTGCTATCATAATCAAGTCTTGACTCGAAGTTAAACATATCCAATATATATATATTTACATGAACATACAATCACATTCTGAAAATGTCAATAGCATGTGTAAAAATGTTTGACACACGTACGATCTTATTTTCTATTGAATTGAAACTGCAATTGAAAAACACAAAATATAAGTGTAAATGGTTTCATAATATTTCTCAAGGATTATGGGACACGTGCAAAAACGGCCTTTGACATTTTCAACATGATGAAAACAACAGTCAAAATGAATCTAAAATGGTATCAATGTAATTTTATGTCGTTGTAAAACATCTTCCAGGTTAAATTAGACGGAACAAAAATGTTTAAAAGCAATTGTCATAAAAACAGAGGAATATTCATATGTATTTGATTTGTATGATTCCTATCATATGTTTACTGTTTATCCATGTGAAAACAACGCCAACTATTATTTATCTTAATTCACATTACTTTATTTGCTAAAAGTTTTTCTAATTGTTTTCTATTTATATCT
Source organism: Mytilus galloprovincialis (assembly GCF_965363235.1). Taxonomy (NCBI): domain Eukaryota; kingdom Metazoa; phylum Mollusca; class Bivalvia; order Mytilida; family Mytilidae; genus Mytilus; species Mytilus galloprovincialis. The sequence continues at coordinate 49,739,639 of NC_134845.1, forward strand.
GTTCATCAAAAAATGATAATTATTCAACCTCGTTAAAAATTGAGGACAAAATCTTCCAACTTGATTTTTAAAAACATACATGATATACTTGTAGCAATTACAGAAAAATATCACCGTCCGATTAAGATAATGCATGTACAATGCATGTGTTCAATCAAAGTCTTCTAGATTCAAGATTCAATATTTTATTATAGTCTCACCACATACAAACATAAAATGAGATTCACATACATAGATTTAAAACATTAAAACATTTGCATTGCATGTACCAATCTTAAAAAGATTTATGAGAGACTTTTAAGATATACTATATACATATAAACTTATTTTTACACATTTAGAATTAAAAATTCTGACAAAATATACATTTTTACTAAATGATATTAAAACATTTGTTTCTTTAAAAACTAGTGAAATAAAATACTATTTCTTCTTAATAAAATGTTGTTGCAGGTTTTGGCAACTATAGCAGCAACATTGTCATTACTAAATAAAAATATAAATTTTTCATTATCTGATAAAAGGTTAAAATGTTCATTAAAATGTAAAGCTTCATGTATCATGATTTGTCTTAGATCCACATATAATGGGCATTTTAAAATGACATGCATTTCATCTTCAACAATAGAGCTACAGTTAAAACATGTCCTCTCGTGGACTTCTTTCTTTTCATATCTTCCAGTTTCTAGTTTTAGTGGAGCTACCCCACATCTAAATTTAGCAAATGAACTTCTGTTCTTTAAAGATATAATATTTTGCAAATAATTTTCAGTACAATAGTTATTTTTAAACAATTTGTAAGTTCTTAATTTACTTCCCTCTGCATATGCAGCAACTCTTGTACACCAGTTTGATTTAAAATTATCAAATACATCCTCCTCAATTTGTTTAATACAATTTTTGTTTAATACATTTGATTCAAAATTACAATATTGCTCATAATTATACAATTTTAACATTTCTATAACTCTAAAACTCCAGTTTTTAATTCTAGTATTACACTTTCGTATAGACCACTTAAAAATTTAAAAATTTATCCTGTGTGGGTCCATTATGGAACACCTAGCCCAATGTCTCAAGACACTTGACCATTGTTTAACGCATGGAGGTTTCCAGCCCATATCACCAGCTATGGCATCATTTGGTGTGTATTTGCCAACACCCATGAAAAATCTCATGGCCCTGTTTTGGACTGCATTTATGCAGGAAAAGTCTCTTGTTCCCCAAATACCTGCGCCATAACTAATAACTGACCATACCATTGTATCATACAGTTTTGAAAAAATTTTGTGCTGGAAACCACCATGCATTTTACTCTTTACAATTAATAATCCTAATGCTCTACTGGCTGACTTCGCTACTGCCTTAGCCATTAACTGATAATCTAAATATTCAGTAAGTAATAAGCCTAAATATTGATAACTTTTTACACATTCTATACTATTACCACCAATAGAAAAAATGCATTTAGTTTGTAAAACAGCTGGATTTCTAAAATGTATGATCTTAGATTTATTTATATTAACTGTCAGCTCATTATTGAGACACCATGTATTAAGCACATTCAACATTTTTTGTAAATCTTCTTCATTCTCTGCCATTAAAATAACATCATCAGCATATAACAATATAGCTAATTTTTCTTCATCTATGTTAATACCAATATTCAAAGCATTAATGTCATCAACCAAATTATTTATATATATATTAAACATTATAGATGATAAAACACAATCTTGTTTCAATCCAGAATCAACATTAAACCAGTCAGTCATATTACCATTAATACGTACACTACATTCTACATTAGAGTATAAAGCTTTTAAAGAATACATAAACTTTGAACTTATACCTAGATTTTCTAGTTTGTTGAACAAAAAAACTCTATTAATTGAGTCATATGCTTTCTTAAAGTCTATAAAAGCTACATATGTTGATAATTTACACTTTTTCCTGGTTTCTATTATTGATGTTATACAGGGTTGGCAAAGTATTACCCACCCGGGAATTCCCGGGCGGGAAAACCCGGGTTTTCCCGGGCTGGGCAATACTCCCAGAAATGGGTAATAGTGGGCATTACTGGGCAATATGGTTTTTTAAGCTTATTTTAACACAAAATAGTTAAGACTTGTTATAGTTTCATAGTATAACAGCTAAATATATACTTTTTATACAGATAACCATTGACAGTCATTTCTAGAAAATTCAATTTCATTCTCTTCTCTATTAATTTTATATGTAGAATACCAGATTTGCACATTTAAAGATACCTTTTAATTACCAAGTATTGTTTCAATAATCCAAACTTTAAAAAATGCATTTTTTATTGCAGTGTTTAAGTGAATTGTTAATTTTAATTGTTATACATTCATATTGCTGAATAAACACCCTACAGGGTCATGCCATTAACACTTATAAAATTGAAAGGACTGATTATTGTTACATAAACAAATCTGTGTTCTAATCTGAATAATTACTTATTAATTAGTGACAGTACATATACATTATTTAAATGTGATGTTTCTTTAATACATGTAATTGTTAATTCTTAATATAGGAGCTATATTCATTTGAAAAAAATGATTTATTTGCTTTCTATTTACAGTTTGCCAATCTAGACAAATGCTAAACAAACACAATAGGGTATAAATATCTTATTAACTATATTGCATTTGTGTTTATCACTGAATCCTCTTTAAAATTCAGACAAATATTTTATATTACCCAGTATTGCCCAGTATTACCCAGTATTGCCCAGTATTACCCACTAAAACCCAGTAAAACCTGGGTTTTCCCAGTATTTCCCACTGGGCTGGGCAATACTCATAAAACCCGGGTTATTGCCAACCCTGATGTTATAGTGCTTATCTGATCAATTGTACTTTTGCCTTTCATAAAACCGTTTTGCTCGTCGTTAATTATCTCCCTTTCATCTAACCATTTGACTAATCTTTCATTTAAAATACTACAATACATCTTGTATGTGAATGGAGCTAGAGTTATGCCCCTATAAGATAAGGGGTCTCTAGGATCTGATGTAGAACATTTTGGTATTGGGGTTATAATTCCCTTATTCCATATATTTGGTACATTACCAGAACTGAAACATAAGTTAAATAATTTATGTAAAATAGAAATAATAGAGATATTTTTACAAAACTCAGCTTGAATAAGGTCAATTCCTGCACTTTTACAATTTTTTGCATTCATTACAACTTTATGAACCTCATCAATAGTAATTTCCTTATCTAAATCAATACAAATAATATTTTCTTTAAGAATACAATTATCAACCTTATTATAATCTGCATTTACATTTGGGTTTAATAAACTGTGAAAACTGTTTTTCCATTTACTTAAAACAGTTTCTAAATTGTTAGATATAGTTCCATCATCCAAAGTAACTTCATTCGGAATACGCATCTGTCTCTCGTTACCAATACCAATTTGACCAATTCTACGCCAAAACTGATTCGTATCATTGTCACTAAAATTAACCAGCTCTTCCTGACAGCGGTACCAATACTGACGCTTATATTTTTGTGTAAGCTTGTCAAAGTCTTTGCGTTTATCAACAAAGTCTTTTCGTAATTGTTGTTTTAAGCTACCCTGTTTACAAGTTACATAGTCTCTTTCTGCCGTGCAAACAATGTTCCAATTATTTGTTAGTTTGTCATTCCACCATGGTTTCTTTATTCGTCTTTTTCGATTGTTTGTACTGTTCAGAACTTTGACCTTAGTTTCTAATTTATCATTCATTTCAGAGTGAAGAATTTCAACAAAGTTATTATATAATTTATCAACCTCAAATTGTCTCCCTTTAGAACATTGTATATTATCTATACACATATTAATTTTATCCAATATATCATTATTTGTCATCCAATCACTTGGTATGTTTTTCACATCATATGAAACATATGTATTATTTTGTTGTTTCAAGCTATTTTGAGCACTATGTGATGAATCAATAGAACAAATTTCATTTATGTTATCAAAATTGGTTTCAAATTCCCAACATAATACAGAATGATCAGGTATATGATTTGCTCTAAATGAACCTGGTTGAGCACTTTTATTACATAAAACACTTGCTCTAATAACTTTAACATTTTTATAATGACACAAACTTTCATATGGAACAACACAGTAATCGACAACCGATAATCCTTTAGTAGAGACATATGTATAATCATCATGGATAGGATATCGCCCATTTAAAACACAACAATTCACTGTTGATAAGAATTCACTAAATATTTCACCATAACTATTGGTTGTAAAATCGGTGATATTACGTTCAGATAATTGGTCTATTCCCTGAATGAAATCGGTATAATTACCTAATCGACTATTAAAGTCTCCACATAAATAGAACGAATTTCTTTTAGGAATTGAATAAATTTGCTCCATTAGAACATCAAAGAAGTTGTGCGCATTTACAGACCTTGCTGAGAATTCTTGGGGTAGATAGACAACACATACATAAAACATATTTGATGAATTTTCCATATCTGTAAATTTGACCCATAAAATTCCATCTTCCGAATCATTTTCTATTGTTACCTTAAGCATGTTTAGTATTTCCTTTTTGATTAGTATGCCTACTCCTCCTGAGCCGGTTTTTGCACGTACATGTATCTGTTTGCGGTTGTTTCCAAGCCATATATAATTGTTCATACATATATCATTATCATTTATCAAGTGTGTTTCAGCTATGCCGATTATATGTAGATCAAGTTCATTGATACATTCTTCAATTAAAATATTCTTTTCATTGTTAAAATTGCGAGTCCATCCATTGATGTTCCAAAACCCACATCTGTACTAATACGGTCGTTTATTGCTATGGAAACCACCTCGTCCCCGTACATGTCCTCTTCCATGTCCATTATTCATACCTCTTTTGTTGGTATTTCCATTAAAAGATCCACCATTTCCTTTAAAATTATCATTTTGCTGTGTTTCTATTGTGTCGTCCCTATATTTTGATGGAGTTTGGTTTTGTAGACGAGTAATTTTTCCACCGACTGTTCTATATTCTTTGTCCTTACCCATTGCACGAAGAATGGTTCTGTTATTAAAATCTAACATTCTTTTTTCACGGGGTATATTGTTTTCTACATATACATCTCTGTATTTATTAGAGCTTCTCAATGTAGCTTTTGCTTTAAGTATCGCCCGTTTATTGTCCAGATTGTCAACTTCTACAAAAATTATATCTGGTTTTCTGTCATTTTTCACATCCCTATGTTGGCTCACCTTACGAACTGCCTTATTTACCTTTACATTTGTCAATTTAAGCCCATCCTTGATTAATGTTTCTACTTTCGCTGTTAACACTGCACCGGTGTTGCATGATTTTTCTCTGGGATCAACTACTAGATTTTTAATAACTATATTATGAGTCTGTGAGCTCTGCTCTCTTTCTTTAGTATTACCATTATTTGCTACAATTTCTGCATATGATTTATCAAGTTTATTAAAGTTGTCCTTTAATGAATCTATTTCTGACCGTATCTCGTCCCTGACTTTGCTTACCTCCCCTTTCACTCTGTCTGTTATCACCGTGTTGAATTTTGCGGTTAATTTTCTTTCTTCGTTACTTTCAATGTCAGTAATTCTTTTCTCTAATCTGAAAGCAACGTTTTCTAAATTGTCTGATAGTTTGCTTATCATGCTGATTAGAATATTGTCTTTGTGTGTTTCAAGAGGGGGGTCATTTTCACCTCGGCTTTTTTTACGTAGTGTGTCACTATTGCTTTTGTAGCAGTGACGGGTAAAAAATGTTCCTCGTGTTCAATTTTATCATATACGGGTTTAAGGGGGGTGTTTGCCGCCATTACCTCTTTTACGTATTCTGTTGCGAAGTTTGTACCGAGTGGGTCAGCCACCTCTATTAAATCAGGATTTGTGAACCCAAGTCTACTCCAATGCATTCTATATATATTAAATTCGTATTGCCTTCAATGTATAGTCAATGTATATATTGTAAACTCAATAAACTTTTGTAAACAACAGGAGCTCAAAATTTTCCAGTTACCATAACTAAGGGCAGACAACTGTAGTTACCTATTAGTACCTTAAGCAAATAAACTCATCATAGATACCAGGACTAAATTTAGAATATACGCCAGACGCACGTTTCGTCTGAAAAAGACTCATCAGTGACGCTCGAATCCAAAAAAGTTTAAAATGCCAAATAAAGTACGAAGTTAAAGAGCATTGAGGACAAAAATTCCAAAAAAATTTGCCAAATACAGCTTAGGTAATCTATGCCTGAGGTAGAAAAATCTTAGTATTTAAAAAAATTAGTATTTAAAAAAATAAGTATTAAAAAAAAAATAGTATTTTAAAAAAAATAGTATTAAAAAAATTAGTATTTAAAAAAAATTAGTATTTAAAATAAATAAGTATTAAAAAAAGTTTGTATTTAAAAAAAATTAGTATTTAAAAAAATTAGTATTTATAAAAAAATTTCAATATGCTTCCATTAATTTCATTCAATCTTCATTTCAAGGTAATATGGCAACCTCAAATAATATGTGTTGTGGAATTTGTGAAGCCCGTCATATGTCAAAGGCAGCTACGTTTTGGTGTTCTGAGTGTGATGAAGGATTGTGCATGGAATGCCATGCCCATCATAGTATCTCAAAATCATCGAAGCACCACGAAGCTATTTCGATTGAAAGTTACAATAAGCTACCAACAACTATAACAAATATCCTCACCTATTGTCACGAACATGACATGAAGTATACAAATTATTGCCCATATCATGAAAAGCTTTGCTGTCCTGCTTGTATTTACGTTGACCATAAAAGCTGCACTGATATTCAGCTACTTCAACACGTACTTAAAACTGCTAAGACGTCGGCTTTGTTTGACTCCATCGAACTGAGTATTGAAGACATAAAAAGTAATATTAAGGATATCATAGAAGACCGTAAAAGAAATATTACCACAATCCATGACCAACGACAGATATATCAGCACGAAGTGAATCAAATACGCAATAAAGTAAACTTTTACATAGACACACTGGAACAAAAAATGCTAAAAGAAATAGATGATGCAGAAGACAAAGCAAATACAGAGATGAAGAGGTTGATAGCAAAATTATCAGAAAAAACGCATGTGGCAAACAACTTTGTACAAAAAATTTTAGTGATAAAAAAGTATGCCTCAGATCTTCAGTCATTCATTGGAAGTAAATCGATGGAAGCCGAAGTAGAAGCAGAGGAAACGTATTTAAATTCATTAACCAAGGATGGTAGTTTTAATCAAATTCGATTCAAACTGAACATTGATACAAAATTATTAAACATAGAATCCACAATAGAGTCATTTGGAAAAGTGACTTCAGAAACAAAACCACCTGTTGTTGTTTTGAAAAGAAGAAAGTATAAACAAGCTCAAATTATGTCAGTTGTTCCACACGTTGTCCCAAAATCTTTTGATGAATTGACACTCTCTGAAATATCGCAATTCACAGTGCAAGTAAAGAAACGACCGAATGACATAAGGGGAATTACTGTTTTACCTAACGGAAAAATAATCTTGGCAGACAGTGGCAAATCGAAACTGTTTATAGTAGATAACAATGGTAGGCTTGACAAATTCATATCTTGTCACACTGGGACCGGACCTTTTGACGTCACATACATTAAAGACCATGAAGTGGCAATATCAACCGCTAGTGGCATTCAGATTATCAACATTAATTCAGGAACCGTTTTAGAAAGTATAAAAACTGATGGAGATTGTCGAGGAATAGCACACAACAACGGCACATTAATATGCTGCGTCAAATCAAAGGGGATTCAATGCATTCAGATTTCAAACAAGACGATATCAACATTGGTGAAATATCAATACGATATTGACCCACTCGGTATATCTGTTTATGGAAACAAAATTTACGTAACCAGCTATAATTATCCTGCCGTTCATTGTTACACGTTGGAAGGCAAGCACTTGTGGCAGTTCGAAGATTTCGTTTTATTGCAGCCAACAGGAATAGCGGTAGACAACAATTCAAACGTATACATTGCATCCTTTTATCACCATTCCATAATTGTTTTGTCCTCAGACGGAAAGAAGTTTAAAAACATTCTTACACGTAAAGATGGATTGTACAAGCCAAGAGCACTACATTTTGATGAAACTAATAACACCTTGCTCATCGCTAACAAAGAACAGCCAATATTTATGTATCATATTCAATAAAATATGCGTTATCACTTTCGTTTTCATTTACAAAATGACCCTTTTGAGTATATTTGTCTGTTATTTTTCCTTTGATTTGATGTTTTATAAGTGTTATCCATTTTTTTAAAACAATGTACCTTCAGCGGTTTGAATGAAGTCGTTGTTTATGTGTTTGGAACTTTGTTATTATTGAAGATCCGCGTAGTCTCCTCAATTTCATTCATCATGTGTTCCTTCCATATCATTGAAAATAATCTAATGGTGAGGTTAGCTTAAAATGTTAACTATTTTTCAGTCAGTGAGTTTTGTCTGAGTGTTTCCAAAATCGTTCTCTGTTTACATTCAAGACTCAACGGAAAATTGAATGCTATCCTTCATATTTCTTTCTTTTTATGCTGTTTATGTACGTGTTGGTTTATTGATGTATACTATTTTTTCTTGTGAGCATGTTGATACCCATGTGCATCGTTTATGTATCCAGATATTATATTCGCAGAGAGAGGAAAAACAAGACAAAGAAATATTTAGACAAAGAACAGTACATGGAACATTCGCTGATGATTATACATTTTTTGTTTTGTGTAAAATTGATTGATAATTTACTATGGGAATACTTTCCACGCATATCAATCAAAATTTGTTTGGTCGTATACCTCAATGGAACAATAAACTTTTTCCGTATCTATACAAATAAAAAACTAATGCAGAGCAATATGGGACATGACAGGAAGAAAATTGATATTCTGCAACACAAAATGCAGGGGGCCAGCTGAAGACCACCTCTAGGTTTGAATATTTTCTCGCTGCATTGAAGACATATATTTATTGGTGGCCTTCGCCTATTCTCTGCTCTTTGGTCGGGATGCTGTCTCTAACATATTTCCATTTTCAATTTTATAGTTATATATATCGATGAAAGTAAAAGAATCCTTCTCCCCCTCTACCCCAACCCACTGAACATCAAATGATCGTCTTTTTTATGTGAATTGAAAATTCGTCTGAAAAAAAATCATCCACAACGAATTTCAAATCAATTTATGCATGTAACGCATTATAATTGAGACGAAATCCATTTAAAGGTCCACCTAAAATAATGAAGTATGCAATTCCAAATGGCCAGTCATGGAGGTTTTCCGTGTGAGTGGCATTGGACGCATATATTGTGTACCTCTATAGCCTTGTCCCCTACTGTTAAATGTCCGTTAATATATATAAAAAAGAAGATGATGGTAAGAATGCCAATGAGACAACTCTCCACAAGAGACCACATGATACAGAAATTAACAGCTAGCGGTCGCCATATGGCCTTCAAAAATGAACAAAGCTCCTACCATATAGTCTGCTATAAAAAGCCCCGAAATGACACATGTAAAACAATTCAAACAAAAAAACTTATGGCCTAATACTTGTACAAAAAAAACGAAAAGCAAATATATGACACATCAACAAACGACAACCACTGAATTACAGGCTCCTGCATGACTTTGAACAGGCAAATATGAGCCATTCCATGCGAAAAGGTACAAAAACGAAAAATTTACGAAATTCTAAAAAGTGTGCGTAATTATTGGTAGTAGACTTGTGATTTATAAAACACATTTACTTTTTCTCATATCATTAAGCTGTGAGCTACAAACACCTGCAAGTGTTGAGACCAACCCCTCCCCCCCCCCCCCCCCCCCCGGCCCCTTTAGTTTTTTAAGATTTTAAATGAATTATTTCATACATTTCAATCATTTTCAAAGTTACAATGTAAGTTTAAATAGCTTGATTTGCCAATTGATAATTTTAACCCCGGTAGCAGTGGGGATAAGGCTCTCGCTTACGATGCTGATATCAATGCAATCAAACAGGGCAACGGTTCGAATCCCGTGCAACGACGATTGATTTATATAATATTAAATAACTTAACTTAGCTTCAATTTCTAAAACACAAGATGTCATAGTTTTTGTATTTTCCCGCATGTTTTAATGTTGTCTTACTTTCTTTAAATCTGTAGAACTGGCGGAAATTATTGACTTTTGTCTCTGTATTGTCGTAATTTTTTAAGTTTCTGGTCGGTATAGCATTAGTCCGGGGAGCAAATGATTTTACACTTGCTCAAATACCAAAATTTCAGATATTTCTACGTCTTTTTCTGTTTTAATTGACAAATTCAGGATAGAATTGACAATCTTATGAATGTTCACATTAATGTAATTTTTTTTTCGGATAGAATTGTTTTTCAAAAATATTATAACAAACTTTGATAACGTGTCCTGTACAGTTTATCAAAATAACTTTTTGTATCTTTTCGCATGGACTGGCTCATATAGAATGTGGCGGGGTTAAACATGTTAGTGGGATCCCAACCATTCCCCTAACCTGTGACAGTTGTGTAACAAGGCTATTGATACTTTACGGAACGGAACGGAACGGAACGAAACGGAACGGAACGGAATTTCATTTAAGGTATCCAAAGGGGGCATTTATCAAAATTTCGAAAAATCTTTAAAACAAAACAAACTTTAAAATTTCTGTGTTTTACGGTTTTCCATATACAAATAACACAAATGTATACTTAAGGTGAAATGTGTAATAATGTATAACATCGGGAAATATTCTGTAGATGAATATGTCGGATTGTCCTGATAAATTATCATGAAATTAACGCATTTGCAAGTCATGCATTATGATATCTAGACTGACCTCACGTCGTCCTTGATAAGAGACAGTGATCAAAATGAATCTGATTTAAACTTTTTAATTTATTTTTCCGTTCCGTTCCGTTCCGCAAAGTACCAATTGCTCTGAGGAATTGGTATTTAACGGAAAAAACGGAAACAGACATCTTTAATGTAATTAAAGCAGTATGATAAAAAAAAATTGTCTGACACCTCTTTTTGCATGAGTGGTATGTGTTTTAGATAGCATTTTCGACTTGATCAATAATAAAAAATTTAACACAAAGGCAGGTTACACAAAAAGTCTTTCTCCTTCCATCGGTAATTATATTTAAAAAAAGAGGCCTTCAACAGCCCGTTCCGACGATGATTAGAGACAGTGATCAAGTTGAATCTGATGTAAACTTTTTAATTTATTTTTCCGTTCCGTTCCGTTCCGCAAAGTACCAATTGCTCTGAGGAATTGGTATTTAACGGAAAAAACGGAAACAGACATCTTTAATGTAATTAAAGCAGTATGATAAAAAAAATTGTCTGACACCTCTTTTTGCATGAGTGGTATGTGTTTTAGATAGCATTTTCGACTTGATCAATAATAAAAAATTTAACACAAAGGCAGGTTACACAAAAAGTCTTTCTCCTTCCATCGGTAATTATATTTAAAAAAAAAGGGGGCCTTCAACATGCCCGTTCCGACGATGATTAGAGACAGTGATTAAGTTGAATCTGATTTAAACTTTTTAATTTATTTTTCCGTTCCGTTCCGTTCCGCAAAGTACCAATTGCTCTGAGGAATTGGTATTTAACGGAAAAAACGGAAACAGACATATTTAATGTAATTAAAGCAGTATGATAAAAAAAAATTGTCTGACACCTCTTTTTGCATGAGTGGTATGTGTTTTAGATAGCATTACCGACCAGATCAATAATAAAAAATTTAACACAAAGGCAGGTTACACAAAAAGTCTTTCTCCTTCCATCGGTAATTATATTTTAAAAAAGAGGCCTTCAACAGCCCGTTCCGACGATGATTAGAGACAGTGATCAAGTTGAATCTAATTTAAACTTTTTAATTTATTTTTCCGTTCCGTTCCGTTCCGCAAAGTACCAATTGCTCTGAGGAATTGGTATTTAACGGAAAAAACGGAAACAGACATCTTTAATGTAATTAAAGCAGTATGATAAAAACAAGTCAGACCCTTCTTTTTTGAATGAGTGGTAAGTGTTTTAGATAGCATTTCGACTTGATCAATATTTAGATAAACAGCTGCGCCATGAGCGCATGATACGCCCGTCGTCTTGTGACAAAACATAAATCTTTTTTGAATAACACAGGGTTACTTCATATCTAACTGATAGACAGCAGGTTGTATACATTTCAAATACTTTTTCAGGTGTATTAAAAGTAAAAACAGGTGTACCTCAAGGGTTCGTTTAAGGTCCCATATTATTCTTATTATTCATTATTTTTTTGCCTTTGTGTAATCCAAATCATAACAGTGATCTTTTGGCTGATGATAGTACTATTTCTGTTACTGGTAAAAACAAAAGATGTATAGCCAGACACTAAATACTGTGTTAGAAAATATTTCTCGTTGGTGTGATGAAAACAAAATGTTAATCAATGTATCCAAAACAAGAAAATGTGTTTATGTTCAAAACACAAACTTTCTGTCATGTGTAATGAACCTTTTAATATCTTCATTAATAATCAATATATTAATTAAAGTCAGCGTGAACAAGTCCTTGGTATTTTTGTGGACGCCACTGTGTCTTGGTCTGATCATATCAAATATGTTATTAAAAACTTTAAGGTAAATTCTTCCTTTAGCTCTACTAAAAAGGATCAAGAAATATTTAAATCATAATGCAAGAATTTTATTTTATAATGCATACATTCTTCCAAATTTTGACTATTGTTGTTCAATATGGGGCAACTTGTAACACATTTTTAATCGACATTTTGCTTAAATTACAAAAAAGGGAAGCTAGAATTATTTTAAATGAACACGATTTTCAAAAACCATCTGTTGAACTTTTTAAAGAATCTGGAATAATTCCAGTAAATACATGTAATAGAATATTATACCACAAGTCCTTATTAATGTATGAATAAAACAATGGATTGGTACCCCAATACTTGTCAAATCTTATTGTAACTACAAATAGCAAACAGTCATACAGTACTCGACTCTCATTTTCAGACAATTTTATTGTTCCAAAATCAAATACAGAATTATACAAACCAAGCTTTTCTTTTAGTGGTCAAAAGGTGTGGAATTCACTATCCAAAGAAATCAAAAAATCAAAAAAATGTATCGTCATTCAAGTATACTTACAAATCATTATATATTTTAACAATAAAACTCAAAACACTATCATGTAATCCGTTTTGTTCATGTATTTGTTTATGTAATTTAATATTTATACTATTATTCATCATTGTGTATTGCTAGATTGATTTGGTTTATATCAACCGTGCAAGGGCTTTAGTCAAGGTCGTTAAAAAAAGGAGAAAACAAATTTTGACAGAGGATATTTACCATAAAAAATAATGTTAAATTTGAAAAAAATATTTTGTCGCGCCACTTCCCCCCAAAATATAAAAAAATGCGCGCATGCCTCCCCCTCTGCAAGTTAAATGGTCCGTCCCTAAAGATCATATAAAATGTGTCGATACGTTGCTTATAAGGATCTGAAAACGCTCAATTTTACTTTCTGTTTAAAGATCTTTTGAGGTTCTCTTAATTTGTCGGATTAATACACTTTTAAAATTTGAAAGCTTAAATTTTTATTAGCTGATGTAAAAACTACCAGGACAGAAAGTAAAACGGAGTGTTGTCAGATCCTTGTACGCAAACTTTTTAAGAGTAGACACGGGATTTGAATTTTGATCAATTTGGTTTGAATATAAATAAAAATTTATGTGTTAATCTTCTTTGTTTATCCTACTATAAATTTCATGATTCTTCTTTTGGAAATAAATTCAATCAACGATGACAGAAGGAATGTTCATGTAATATTATACTTGCCTGACGACGACAGAAGGAAACTGGAATCGCAGATGCAATGCAGTGTAGTCTATATAAACATAGCAGACATAATGGGTATGATTACAAATGAGACAACTTTTATCAAAAGACGAACTAATAAAGATGTATACCCCAATAAAACATCGTATGCCTAATGGCATTCAACAATGAACAAAGCACATCCAATATAGTAAGTTATAAGAGACCCCTTTACTTGCACTCACTACTAAATGTAAACCAATAAAAAGCGAGAAAAACAGCGTTTCCGGTTTCTAGAAGAAAAAAAAGCAATAAACAAATATAACACGCATAATTAAAAGCTGCCGATTTCGGATCTTGATCTATATAATGAGGCGCTGTTCAAGTCGCCGTGAGCGCTCTATCCCCTCAAGAGCAATGGTGTAATAGTACAACGTGTTTAGTTAAATTAAAATTCTGTTTAATATTCGATCGCCCATGTTAAGAGTTGTGTACATATATTTGAGGTGTTCAGAAACAGCAAAGATAATTGTTATCATTATAGATCTATAATTACCGATGGAAGGAGAAAGACTTTTTGTGTAACCTGCCTTTGTGTTAAATTTTTTATTATTGATCAAGTCGAAAATGCTATCTAAAACACATACCACTCATGCAAAAAGAGGTGTCAGACAATTTTTTTTATCATACTGCTTTAATTACATTAAAGATGTCTGTTTCCGTTTTTTCCGTTAAATACCAATTCCTCAGAGCAATTGGTACTTTGCGGAACGGAACGGAACGGAAAAATAAATTAAAAAGTTTAAATCAGATTCATTTTGATCACTGTCTCTAATCAAGGACGACGTGAGGTCAGTCTAGATATCATCATGCATGACTTGCAAATGCGTTAATTTCATGATAATTTATCAGGACAATCCGACATATTCATCTACAGAATATTTCCCGATGTTATACATTATTACACATTTCACCTGTGAAGATGAGATTAAGTATACATTTGTGTTATTTGTATATGGAAAACCGTAAAACACAGAAATTTTAAAGTTTGTTTTGTTTTAAAGATTTTTCGAAATTTTGATAAATGCCCCCTTTGGATACCTTAAATGAAATTCCGTTCCGTTCCGTTCCGTTCCGTAAAGTACCAATAGCCGTGTAACAATACAAAATTAGAACGAACTATAAAAATCAGTTGAAAAAGGCTTAACTCATCAGATCAAACAGAAATACTACACAGAATGGACGTGTCCGGGTACTTGTATATCCCAACAACAAAAAGACACTATAAGTACAGATCTGAGAGTACTTGCAGTTACTGACAGCTAGTTCAAAACCACTAACAACTAATAAAAACATCATGAATCTAAGTCTACGTATATATTTTTTAGTTAACAACCAGTTGCTAATTTTAGGAAAAGGTGGATTTTTTTTTCTGAGGGAAATTAATTTCAACTTTGTACGATTTTGGCGTGCAAACGTTCCTTTTTTACTTTTGAAAACTATATTTTCTGCATTGTGTTTGGTAAAATATACATATCCATTCTGTTTGGGCGAGGTTATTTATTTTTAGGTTCTAAACAGGCCAGACTATTAATTTTCACAATTCTGTACCCCTCCTCAGAATATCAAGTGATTGTAGGTCCCCTAACATACAGAGTCAAAATAAATGTGATAACAGCAACTATAGGTAATCACGCGGCCTACACCATTATAAGCAAACCAGATACCCTGTAGCGAGTCAGAAAGGATCCGACATGAAAAAAATGTGAAACAATTCAAACGAAAAAATCTTGAACTCGAAACAAACTTGCCTTCAGAGTTATATGTGATCCATTAGCAAACAAGATTGGGCAACAAAGAGTAATCAAGTAATTGATGAGCTACATGACTCTATATACACCAAACAAACTAATTTCCCGGTATTCGAAGCGTTACTAAATAAATTTCTAAAGAATTGATTGGGGTACAAAGAACAATAATAGGCAATCAAGTAGTAGAGAAGATAGTCGAGCAGACTACTAACAAGACTAGTAGTGAGATTTGTCAAGGTTATTGTAAATTGGGACTAAGACCGTCTTATATCTGTCTTAGTAATTAGAATAATTAGAAACTAACTATGGTACTGGAAATCCTGACTTGGTATTACCAATGTTATTTCAACTGATCGGACGGAGCTTATGTTTTATTTTGCATATAAGGACAGTTTTAAGATGTGTGTGATAAGGATGATTGCCGTTATAATTATTACTGATTTTCAATCACCTATAAGTGTCATTAAATGAATTTACAAAATAATGATTGGACACTTCATTGGTGAGTTTATCCTAAAACACCTATCTACAGATGGACTGGTTTGTAATGAGCGAACCGGTTAAACTCCGCCCAGTCAAGTGAAATAAATTGAGTAATACAGGACATTTTAAGAAAAATAAATGGTGGGTTGAAATTAAAATTATTTTTTTTGCTAGCCAAACTTCCCACTTTTATAGCAATGTTAAATACAAAAGTACAACATTACATGACAGGACTACAAAACAGATAAATGGGAGAACACAGAGAAACATACAAATAATAGATAATAGATAATAGAAATAATAGAATGTATAATTGCTCTGGGAATCAAATACTTGTACATTTTATATTTCTGTGAACATACATTAATGTTTGGGGTAATCATGAAATGTCACAGATTTTATTTCACTGATTATTAAAAAGATCACATACGACAAATTTGAAGCATGCATTTCGACCAAATTTCGAAGCCTGTTTGTGTGGATTTTCTTGTTTGCAAATTAGTTATTTACAACATTTTAGAAGCCCATCGACGATAAGTCGAAAAAAACTAATAATGCTCTTGCAAAAACTTGAGAAAAAAAATTACAAAATGACCAACAATTGTACAAGAAACACAAGTTAACTAAATAAATTAGCCATGCATTACGAACCCAAACCAAAATTTATGTATACCTTCAATGTATAGTATAAATGAGAACCGTGGTGTAATGGCTAGTTCATCGGACTACTAACAAAAAGGTTATTGGTTCGATTCCCGTTTCGGGATGCAAATGTCAGGGATCTTCCTTAAGAGAGAGCCATATCTCTTGCACGTTAAAGACACCCTTGTAAATTTCGAAAAAGAGCAGGCTAATGCCGCTACAAGGCAGCACTCGCAGCCGCAAAGTGGAAAGGGATTAATATAAGTTGCAAAACTTGTTTCCCAAGCCACTATAAATGAGTATGTTTAAACTAATGTATAGTTACAATGTGTTGTTATAATCAAATTCGAAGAAGTGGTAAAAAGTTGAGCAGTGCCCTCAAAAACTGGAAATGATATCAGAAACCATGCACATGTACTTCGTGTTCCGTATATATACATATACTTGTACTTAAAATATCAATTGAACATGTGAAATAGTTACTGGGCTCGCGATTTTAATGTCTGTGCTTGCTTACTGATACCAGAACCTTTTAAAATGCAATAAAGTATTAACTGATATTTTCGAGTATCATAGTTTTAGTTTAAACATATTTCATTTGCTGAAATATACACAGGGATGAGACACGAGATAACCAAACTTATGCAGACTTTTCCGATGAATAATTAACTTTTGAATATTTACAAAGCATGCATGAAAACAATACATGATTATATATATATATATAAATATGTAAAAAGATGATGTGTAATGATGTGAATGGTTTGACACAATTAATGTGCATGTATTTGCAGTTTATTGTGCTCTATTACACATTTAGAAACCTCTTTGACTTTAAAACATTCATATTCTAAAACCAGTTGTTGGCATGACACGGGTTATGTTCTTCTCATATATTTTATGATGGTATAATACTAAACACCTAACGAGAGGGATTGTGCTTGATATTCATATGATGAAGACATAATCTTAAGCTTTCAGTCAGTTTAATTGAGGTCTGGAGATGGCATGTCAGTAACTGCTAGTAGTCCTTTGATAATTTGTGTATCATTGTAATTTTGTTTAGTTTCTTCTGTTACCGACATCGGACCTGGACTTCTTTTAAACTGAGTTTTACTGTGCGTATTGTTGCGTGTTTGTTTTTTCTATATTGTCTAGAGGTATAGGGGGAGGTTTGAGATCTCAAACACACATGTTTTACCCCGCCACATGTTTGCGAGAGTCTTTGACCTTTGTTAGTTTTGTATGATTTTTAATTTTAGTTTGTATTATATATTTCGGAGTTTAGTATGACGTCCATTATCACTGAACTAGTATACATTTTGGTTTAGAGGCCAGCTGAAGCACGCCTACGGATGCGGGATTTTCTCGCTGCATTGAAGATCGATTGGTGGTCTTCGGCGTTTACCTGCTCTTTGGTCGGATTGTTGTTTCTTTGATCTACTCATCATTTCCATTCTCAATTTCATCCAATATACATTCTTTAGAATTCTTCCATTTTTAACACTAATTGATTACGAATCTCCGAAGGTTAAGATGTACAAATTTATTGGAGAATTCTCTGGTAACCATTGCAGGTTATTTGATAGTTGGATTCTTATATTTGTATAGTAGGAACATTTAACAAAGAAGTGATATATGAATCTTCGCAATTAGTTCCAGACGCATCTTTAGTTTAATTCATACAGTGACTCTTTAAAAAGCCTGAGATGTTCAAAAGGATCCATACGTAAAGCATTTGCTTTATTGTAATGTCATAAACAGGCAATGCACTAGTACCTGGAGGATATATAGCATTTATATACACCTCACGGAAAAGAGCAGATATGGTGCATCAATTCATAAGACAAAATTCATACACACCGGCCGTAATGTTGATATCCACTACGATATTGCTTCTAGACATTCCAGTTTGTTTTACTTTGTATACTAGAAAGATCTCAATTTTTTCTAAATTGGAGAAAAAAAATTATCAATAAAGGTTAGACAGTATTTCACATATAAAGGTACAACTCATGTTACTTAGTGGACATTTTGATGCATTTCGTTGTTGACAAAACCGTTTCGTAGTGGACAAAAAGTTTCGTGGTTGATATCAACCCTAGTATATGTTAACAAAAACATACTGAAAATTACATCAATTGAAACTAACCCTTGTTATTTGTTTTTTACGAATATAATTGAAAAAAAGAGTAAAAAAAAGACGGGCAGTGCATGGTAGTGGTAGTGTCCACTATGAGACGTTTTTCTCCCATACTCGTTTTGTAGATGACCGTTTCGTAGTAGACATATTCACATGTTTTATTTTTTCCCCACAATTCCTATATTGCAATAGTATTAAGCTGTACACTGATATTTTTTTATAATTTCAAAACCAGATACTGTAGGCGATTTGATCCGTTTCGTAGTGGGCATTAACAAAAATACGCCGGTATCATTCAGGTCCATTTGATGTGCTAATTTTTTTTTACCAACAATTTAACTACCGTAATAAAAGCATAACTTCTTTTTTAAGACCCTAATGTTTATATCTCTTTCAAACACAATTACATTGATTTTATAAAACTGTTTATAAGAAAAATTTAATGACTTCGTTTCGTAGTGGACATTTTGTCAGGGACACACCTTCTAAAGTTAAAATCCTTTGTCAAAAGCTGTTTATTAAAATATGTTGCCTCTAAACATACTTTTGAATTATTAAAGGACTTATATTTAGTAAAAAAAAATAACATTTATTTCTATCTTTTTTACAATATTTTAGAGTACGAATGTTGAACAGGCGGTCTAGGGACATGCCATTTTTGTTATTTTGGACCATTCAGGAGTCCGCAATATCTTATCAATCCCTGTTTTATCGCTAAAATATGTTAAATGTAATTCAATGTACTGACTGCACAAAAAAGCAAAAAAATACTTGTAAAGATCAAACAAATTATTTTTTTTAAAGTGGCTGGGACAAGAATTCACGTTTTTATTCAAAAACGTCCATATATAATTGGGGGGGGGGGGGTCATAACTAGGTGATCTTTGGTGTTATAATAACAGACTTTCCTGTGTCCTACATGCTCCCTTGGGCAGTGTTGGGATGGGGATTGTTCTGGTGGTGGGTTAAAATTGCAAGGACACATCTCCATTAATCCAGTGGTCATCTTTGATTTGCAGAGTAGAATACTGGAATACAATGTATTTATCTCTATTTGATATTTGTTAACAAACTAATTGTATTCAGTCAATCACAAATGTATGCAGTAATGTATGACTAGTCTCAGAGTATAAATAAATGAACTTGTAAATCCGTTTCATATTTTACAGTTCGTACATCAATGCTTTTATTTATTTCCAGCTGAATATTTTATCAAAACAAAACGTTTGTTTTAATTATTAATCCATTTAAAGACAAGTAACACAATAATCAGTGATCCAAATTATTTTGTCATTGAACAAATTAATTATCATAAACAATCCAAAAACTTTTAAATATTTCCATGTTTCCATAAATTTCAAAAATATACAATCATATATATACAATAGCAATATCTGAACAAGTTTATTCAACTTCAGTGCCCTGAATATTAATATTTTTATAGTAGGGCGAACGGACTCTATGGGCGAACGAACTCAGAGCGAACGGACCTAAGGCAAACATGTTAGGGACCGTTCAATATTTATCAGATGGATGGGCCGGTGCATTCTTAATATTGATTCATTAAAAAAGTTCATGCCCATCCTTTTAAATTCTGAAAAAAAGTCCTCGCCCATCTAAAAAATTCTATAAAAAAAGTCCTTGCCCCTCTAAAGCTTAAAACAATAAAAAAATATTAAAGTTCTTTTTCTATTTGAAAGTTTGCAAGTTTATGTCTTGAAATCAAAGAATAGACTTTGGTGTAAATACAAAATTTAAAATGTGCTAGTTAATTCCATTTATATATAGATATTTATGTGTGTATCAGAACCATACATTTTATTGTTTTTAAAACCAGTATGAATACACATGTATATATTTGATTTTATATTTGCAGCGTCAGATACAATATTGATTTAAAATAAAGGAAATAATTTATACTAAGGGACAATAACTCTTGGACTAGTAAAAATATTATCATATGCTGAATTACTAATTATTGTCTTAATAACACAGCATGTTAAATATAGTTCAAATACCAATGTCCCTTTAATCTTTTCAAAAAAGAAATTATGGTCTTTATAAGCAATTTAGGCAGACATATTTTTGACTTTGATGCACCCTGGCATTCTGTAAGATTAATATATAAATGAGATAGCTGTAGATTTATATGAAGATCTGAATTGATTTGAAAAAGTTATAAAAAAGTTTAAAGATGACTATCCAATGATTTGGCCTAAACTGAAAATTTAAGCTTTTTTTTTAACCTTTTTATTAAATCCATAAGAATGACACCAATTCACCAAACTACTAAACAACCTGGTATTCTGTAAGATCAATATATAAATAAAATAGCTATAGAGTTTTATGGAAATCTATGTTAATTTGAAAAAGTTATAAAAAAAATTAAAGATGACTTTCTGGATTTAGCCAAAACTGAAAACTTTAGCTTTTTTTAACCTATTTATTAAATCCATAGAATGACAGCAATACACCAAACTACCAAACAACCTGGTATTCTATAAGATCAATATATAAATGAAATAATTGTAGAGTTTTATGAAAATCCATGTTGATTTGAAAAAGTTATAAAAAAATTTAAAGATGACTATCTGGATTTGGCCTAAACTGAAAATTATTGTTGAGACCATGTCCCTTATGTTTTTTGTGCCTGTAAAAGAAAATTTCCTACACACCGATAAAATTAAAAGCAAATTTTTTTCAAATAAAATAAGTTCTAGCCCATCCACTATTTATATTAAAAAAAGTTCTCGCCCATCCAAATATTTCCACAAAAAATGTGCTTGCCCCGCCCCATTTTGCACCGGCCCATCCATCTGATAAATATTGAACAGTCCCTTATTAGGGCGAACGGTCCCGATACCAGTCACAGCTAGCGGACTGGCGGAATCTCGAAGTACATACATTTTGTACATATGCGAGTTTCTTCTTCTAACACAATGTATACTATAATCAAGGATTTACTATACAAAATTAATCCTTGCTACGATACATTTTATATGACTGTGTTAATAAATAGTCTCAGATATTTCTTACATTTTAAGGCGATTATCAAATGGCAGAAGGGAAATAACTCCTGCGACCTTGACGTGATAAAAAACAATCTTGAGTAATTTCCCTTGCAGCCGCTTCCCAACATAAAATTTGTAGCACTTCGTTCGGGCCATCAGATTCCTCACACATTAACATCAAGATTGCAGAATACAGACTGAGGCAGATAACACAAATATTCTAGATTAGATGATACTTTATTCACTATCCTATTTACAGTACTGTCACTTTGGAACGGGACATATTTTCCATCTCACCCCCTTTTTTTTTTTTATAAAAAATCAGCTATTTCAATGTTATCCATGAATTTATCTGTGTTATATTTGTATACAGTAAATCCTGGTAATTCAACAGATGTGAATTATTTACTATCAATTGCTATCCACAAAGTAAAAAGTCGCTTGAACCATGATATTTGAAAAAGGGGGAGGGCAAGTCCTGTCTCCAAGTAAGTGGATAGGAATGCCCTTAATAGTCAGGAATAATGGGTAATATTCGGCTACAGTTATCATCATTTGTTAAATTTTTTATCATGTTTCATCAAAATTTAATAAGTACAAATAAATATATATCTGTTCTCGTCATTTTATGAAACTGAAACTTGGTCGTTGATGTGATTCTTCAAAATCAGTCTACAAAATTGGCCCTATTTTGAGGCAATTTTTCTTAAATAAAAATGACTTTATGTAAAAAAAATAAAATAATAGGGGAAGAAAAAGGGTATGCAATAAAGGCCGTTAGGGTAGGGGTGTGATAAAGGGTATGCGATAAAGGGTGCGCATCAAAGTTGGGAGATATGGATTAAACAGCAGGCTATTTATCAAATATGCAAAACTACTGTATTTACTACTAAACATATGATAAATACAAAATAAAGAGTATATCCACATCAGATACAAGATTATATAAAAATTATACTACACATTTCATATAAGTTTGTGGTATAGGATAAATGTTATTAAGCCAGCAATCTAACAACAAGCATGAACAATTAAGTGATTATCATGATCTGCTTAAAATAAATTGTTAATAATAATTTAGAAAATATAAACTGTACACTTCCAGTTAAAACTTTTTTTATATAATTTATTGAAAAACACTCAATTCAGAAAGCTTTATAATATAACAACAGAAATTGTCCAAATTAAGAATTATATTTGCCATTGATTTGTAAGGGACACCTAACCTTTTCCCTACTTTCAGGTAAACACATTTTCTTTTAGGCATTAGCATGCATGTACTTCTATCCAATTCATAGTTCAATTTAAAAGGAAACTTCAAGTTAACATTTGTAATAAATGTTTATTATAATTATGTACTTTCAGTGTGAAATAAATGGTTTGTTACATTATATTTCGTCACATATCCAACGCTCTATTTACAAAGACCAAGTGGCCATGCTTTTACCCTGTGACAAATAATTTACAGATACATACAATTATCTTACCTCCTATACATTTCCAGGAATATGATTGGTTAAAAGCGTCCGC
This sequence comes from Mytilus galloprovincialis, assembly GCF_965363235.1. Taxonomy (NCBI): domain Eukaryota; kingdom Metazoa; phylum Mollusca; class Bivalvia; order Mytilida; family Mytilidae; genus Mytilus; species Mytilus galloprovincialis. The sequence goes on from NC_134845.1 coordinate 49,763,145, forward strand.
GTGCAAACCATGTATATTTGATATTAGGTTAGTAGGGAGGCGGGGCTTATCTCATACACGGTTAGTAGTGGAGTTACGTCCCTTTATATTCCTTATTAGGTAAGAAGGGGGCGGGGCTTATTTCATACACGGTTAGTAATGGTGTTATGTCCCTTTATAAAAAACAAAATGGTACTGAAAAAAATTCTTAAAAGTTCCAACAGACGAAGAAATTGATGATTAAGATTGAAATAAATTTATAAAACATATTTAAACCTTACAAGTCGTTATTGTTGGCATCTGGTTTTGTAGGATCAATGGAAGTATTTTTTTAGTGCTAACAGTAATGAAGACTTGCTCATTTTGAAAATCACTAGTCTTAATTTCACACGTTAAGATGATCGGTAAGATAAATTCGTTACATAGTGTGCTAGTGACGTAATACGGTAGTACTACGTCTTAGCTGTGAATATAAAATATACATAATATATTTAAGAAGATGTGGTACATATACGTGTGCCAATGAGACAACCAATTCTCCATTTAAGTTTCAAAGTGTAAAAAGTAGACAATTGTAAGTCAAATTACGCCCTTCAACACGGAGCGTATGTTGAAACCCCTCGGCAACCTCACTCGACTTCGTCTCGTGAGTTTATTGCCAGGGGTTCCAACAAAAGCTATGGTATAATTTACGAAACACCACAAAACTGTCCAAAAGATATGAAATATCTATAACCTGATTTGTAAGAGTAATGTTTTTTCTTCTTCTTGAAGATCTCACAAACTCCCTTTAATAAAAGTTTACGGAAGATGACAAAGAATCTTTTGACATCAATGATCTAAATGTTTATTTCTGACACAAGTACTTGAAATTAATTACAAAAATATGATAAAATAAGATGCAACTCAATGCATCATTTACTTTCCTGTGTGTGTTTGAAACTGCTGGTTTAACCTTACCACTTTAAATGAATTTTTCCTAGGCAAAGGTGGACAACTCTGAACACATTACAATTGCAACTAAAGAACATTGGAGTTCATAATTAATTTGAAACGTGTTTGCATACAGTACTGTATTCTAGGATCCCAATTTGAATATGTGTGGCATCCAGCTTTCGAGATTAAAATTGCAGTAGGACAAACCAAATGGTTTTATTTAAATTAAAGAGAAGAACATAATGTCATGTTTACCTCCAAGATACCGATCGAGTCTCGATCGAGTATGTATGTTATGAACTTACACAAATATACATATATCGGTTCGGTTTTAAGCCATACGATTTCCACCAAATCAGGCAAATTCGTTTCTTTTGGGTTAACGGATTATTGCTTTTTCAATAATCCAATACTTTATCAAAAAATATTTTTAATGCACCTATCTAACACACAGCTATATTATATATCATTCGAAAGGAAAAAATGTGTGGATTCCATACGAACATTATTAATTTTAGTTTCAAGCCGAAAATATCTCAGAAATGAAAAAAAATAAAAATTGGCACCACTTTTTAAAAAAAAATCCCAAAATGTAACAAATATCTTTTTGTTCTTCCGCAAAAATTTCTTCTTTTATTATTGAAAAGTATTTTTTTTTATAGATTTGCATGTATAACGTACATAAATTTTGCATGGTGACAACTGAAAATAAAGCGACATGCTAATTTTTCACGCTTCAACACTGTTAGTCAGTTTTCAATTTGGAATTATTTCTCGATTTTAATTCAAATTTTACAAAAAATTGCACCGTACGAATTTTTTACGACCGACCAATAAAGGAAGTTCAGATATTATACTATAACATATGAAAAATTCAGCTGTGTGTTAGGTGGGTGCATTCAAGAGCCCCACCCCAACCCCCCTTTACCCCATTAAAGTCACTAACTACGCGTCTTTTCTGAAAATGTCACTCGCTTAAAATAGTTGTGAACACTTGTTTTATCTCTTACTTTACACATACCATCTCTGTTCTTTAAAAGTTCAAATGAAAATAATCAATGAATTATCTACTATATCTTTAGTGTACTTAGTGACGTATGTGGTCATGTGACAATATCATATTTAAACACGGAAGAAATTTATCTATTCATAAAAGAGTAAGTATTGTTATGATTTCCGGTAATAAATACAATTGTTTTATGGTAATGAATGGCACATCACCATGTTGCGGTTAGTACCTTCATATTTTCATAATAATACGTCTACGTGCAATTTTGATGAAACTAAATGAAAATTCCAATTATACTTTCACTCTTGATTGCTTTTATACACACTTTAATTCGAATCATGGAAATCCCTAATAGACTAAAATATGCAATATCTGTTAAAATATGCACTTGGCATCCAACCGACGTGGTGTATTTAGGGAAAGAAAAAAAAAGAATGGAGTCTTGCATGTTTCTTATATTTGGGATATATGGATGAGTAGTTGCGTTTCATTATTGATGAAACCCTCACTTTAAGTAAGAAGTAATAATAGCAATAAAAGCGTTGTTTCTTTGCTTTGCGTTTTGTTATAAATGTGTTCGATCGGACTTTATATTGTTATGACTAGGGGCGGATTCAGCCATTTTAAAAGGGGGGATTCCAACTATATGGTCCCATTCAAATGCATTGATCGTCCAAAATAAAGGGGGTGCTCAGCCCCCTCCCCCCTCCCCCCTATCCCCACTGGATCCGCCACTGCTGACACACCACACATGCCATGAAACCGAGCAAAAACTATTATATACTACATTTAGAGGGCAACATAAGTATTTGTTAAGTATTTCTTATTAAATGATTAATATATACTTTTTGACCGAAAAACTATGTCAATTACCTTGATACATGTACATGAAATAAAAATGCATAATTGTTTGAGCTAAGTAGATAACATCATTCGAGAAGTATCAAACCAATAAATGAAATTTAACTTGTGTCATTAGATTAAAGTTCTGATAAGTGGTGGCTATTTATAGTTACATTAGTAATGCAAATTAAATTATACTTTACAATGTATATTTTGCTCAGTTTACCATTTTTATCATTTATTGTGGGGCATGAAACAAACATGTATTTCATCGACACACCCTACCCTTTTCCCTCTCATTATATAACATCTGAAAATCTTCAAAATTCATTGTGAAAAGGACTAGTTCACAACTAATAGATGAAATACTCAGTTTAATACAGACTGAGTGTTCCTAAGAATTTTAAGCACTTCAAATTGAAATTAAACATTGGACTAGTTTTATCAACTGCTAGAATTCGGAGATCAGTACTTCGTTGGTTGCTTTATGCTAAGTGTAAATTTAACAAGACGCCAAAACTTTTGCAATATATTTTAACAGTTTGTTCTATTGTTGCTTTGTTTCATCAATATCCCCCAATAGGGAGAAAGTCGAAAAAATGTTTAAACCTACAGCATTAATTTCCGCCGTACTTAGCTTAAAGCCTGCAGTTAGATGGAAGTCTTTAGCTGTCGTCCGTCATTAAAAAAAATCATTTTTCTCTAAATACTTTTTTTCACTTTTGATTATTTCAGAGCCTTTTTGGCCTCACCAGGTGATGTTTGTTATGCTTCTTTATATAGGCTGTACTGCGGTCTGTGCATCATTGTTCTTTGATCTATGTACTTAACTCTCTTCAGGTGATGTTAGTTATTATGAAAAAGTTGATGTGGTATGATTGCCAATAAGACAACTCTCCACAAGAGACCAAAATGACACAGAAATTAACAACTATAGGTCACCGTACGGCCTTTAACAATGAGCAAATCCCATACCACATAGTCAGCTATAAATTTTTATATTATGCGGTCTGTACATCATTGTTCTGTGATCTTTATACTACGCTTTCTTATTGGCACTTATAACACTTTATAAACCTCTCCTTGTGAGTAAATTAATATTGGTTAAATAGTTTCATATTACATCCGGGTCAGAGGGGAACCGTTTGAAAATGGTAGAATAGGGACGGATAAAACATATCTGCACAAGAACATTTATTGGATTACAATAAGATTTTAAGGTGTTGGAGGGTTGGTAAGTAATTATACCTTGTTAAGGTAAGAACTGAAAATAAATAATATTGCCCAGATGCAAATTTAAAATTAAGGACACAATCATGTTTAAAATTGAAAATGAATAAACGTGAAACTAAATATATGTCGTCCTTGAGAAACTCGTTTACCATCAGGAAATCATTATATTTTATCATTTAAAGAAAAAGTGAATTTTATACAAATAAAACTTAAATGTTCAGTAGGATATTATTAAGTTCAAAATGGAAAAAATAAAAATAATAATATAAATTATGGTATTTTGCTTTTCATTTTTTCACACTCTAGAACAATATTCCAGATGATCTTTTTCTTTTTATTGAACCCTTGGGAATACTTAAAGAGAAAACAATAAAAATAAAAAGTGGATGCTATATTTCTCAGTACCACTTTGGTTCATTTACACTTCCAGTTTGAAAACTGACAATTCCATTATTTTTGTTTGTTTTCTAGTAAGATTTGTCATTTTATTGTTAAATCCTTTATCATGTTTATAGAAGTTTGGAATTTAAATGAATTATAGCTAATGTAATAATTTATATCTTCTTCACAGGAAATATTTTGAAACAAACTTGCTTAGAGCAATCTATAATATTAATGAATGGTTAACTTCAGAAGTGTTGCTCGGAACATGTTTTGTGAATTTTATTTTTTCGACCATACATTGTACAGAATATTATTTAGATCAGTATAACAGTTAAATTTTGAAACTAGAAATTGATACTGAATAACGTATAATACGATCTACTCAACTATATGACCTTTTTTGTGTAAATATATCCTTCCGCAATACTTGAATAAAAAAATATAAAAAAATTAAAAGTACGGGTTTTTATGAAATCATCGTTTCCAATTATAAATCTTTTATAAGCTTGTTCGTATTGTTTTTCTCGTCTCTATATAACAAATGTATTGTGATGACTTAACAGAAATTTGGAACATATACGTCAACGGAACAGCAATCCAACGACACATGATACATCTGTATCTAGAAGATTTAATTTGTTCCATTTTTGTGGTTCCTCATGAATTCGCCGTTTCAGAATCTAATGCATCCTGGGTAATATTTTCAAAAGTGTACACCAAAATGTCGTGATTGGTTAAAAATGTCACAAACAATGGAAATTCAACCAATGACGTTACGTTATTTTCATTTTGGGGTACGAACAATGAAATTACCCATGCTCCTTTAGATTCTGAAACGGCGAATTTCTAGTTCTTTTTCATTCTTCTGTTATTAGTTCACTATTCTTAAAAGCAGCAATACTATATTTAGTATTCTGTATTGATTGATTTATTGGTTGCTTGCTGTCTGCTTTACGTGCATGTACAGTGGCGTATATTTCATGTATATTCAGTGGAGGAACAAACATAAAAGAGGCAAACGGGATAATAAACTGGAGAATGAGGGCTTACTATTAAGAAACAGAAATTTAGTCTGGAAGCAGGTTCCTTAAGAACCTCACAAATAATTGTTGCAAAGGGTTTTAACCTTTAGAAGGTGCGACACTCCCTTGACACGAGGACTTCCCTTTTCTAATCGGACGTGGCTGCGAATTCAAACATCCTACAAAGCCAAAACGATCGTCCCACTTTAGCAAGGGATTTACTAACGGTCAGAAGAAGACTTAGATCTGGCCGTATTTCTATATGCGATTCACTCGTGTGATTCAATCCTTCTTGAAACATGACATTTTAACGAATTGTCAAGGTATATTATTTATAAGTTTCGACGTTGTTTATCTTTGTTTTGTCAACATTTTATTGCATCCAATACACTGCTTGGCAACATTAGGACTCTTAGTTATGAGGACAAATTTAAGTAGAGAAATAAATCTTATTTCCTTGTTTTCAAAAAATTGTTTTTCAGGAATCAGTTTTAAACAAAATGTGAACATATAAAATATTTGTATTTTAAAAAGTTTTTTCTTCAAAAAATTATACAACGCATAGTCTTGTACACGTCTAATTATTCATGTATGCTGATTTATAAATTTCATTGTATATATTTTGTTAATGTGTCTGTCTCTTTAGTACGGTTATGGAATACATGGAGCTCAACAGGGAATTGAAAAGGTTAATACAAGATAACACTGCGGATCCAAATCAGGAATTGTTTGAATGGGTATCGAAAGCTGATAAACAACTTATTGTATTGAAGGTAAGACATTTGTATAAACGTTTCTATCAGCGAACTAAGAAACACTGCTTTCATGTTTCTTACTTTGGACGAACTGTTTTTGTGATAATAAAGGTATTAAAATTTATTAAAGATGTATTGTGCTCTTGACCACAGATTTCTGATTTTTTTCTTCTGTTTATTGTTTTTTTCTGTCTTTTTGATCGACATTATTTAAGTGAGATATGCTATAGCCCTTTAACTGCTTTCTCTGTTCCTATAGAATAGACAGGAAAGTACTAGTATAACTGATATTGTAGGGCGGAGGTTATAAATGTAAAGCAGGCGAAAAAGAAATGCGAAGACGACACATATTGCAACCTACTGTTAGAAGAGGACTGGGAACTCACAAACTTTCATTGATTAATTATGTCATATTCTTAATGTCTTTAGTCCTTATAGTCTTGAGCCTGCTCTTTGTTCTTGGTTGGTTGACGTTCAGGTTCATTCAAGACTGTCTGTTTGAAAATTGTTTTGTTTGTAATTTTAAAGCTGTTATGTTTTCTTCTTTGCCTTGTTTCACAGTTTTCATGTCGGGTTCTTTCATTACCGACTATACAGTATAGGTTTTCGTATTGTTGACGGCCGTATGGCGCACATCATAGCCTATACTTTCTTTTATCCACTTCGTTTCAACTCTAAAGGATAGTTTTATCATTGGTAATCATACCACATAGCCTTATTTCAATATACAAATGAAGGAAGAAATTTAAAAAAAATTCTTTGGAGCTAATATGCTTCCGTACTAAACACCAAAATAATCATATTAAATAAACGTGAAGCCTCGCTGACAACTAATATACTTAGGGGCCCTGGGAAGTGTTCTGCTTTTTTGTCGGGATGTTGTTTCTTTGATACATTCACTGTTTCCATTCCATTTTTTGTCATTGCAGGCAAAATTAGAAAAGAAAAATGTTGACAGCATGTCTATCGGTAGTGAATATAGCGATGACGATGAGGTAGGGCTTTTTTTTATAACGATTATCAAGTATGACAATATATTATTAACATATACTTCATATGATTTAATTTATATTACAGAAATATTAATGTTTTATCTAATAAATGAAGTGTTTAGATATAAAACTGTCACGTATGTAAACAATTATCTTTATGACTATAAACTTGTTAAAACATAATTTGTATATTTTATTCTGAAGTAAATAGAATAAATGTTCAGATAAATTACGATTCAACTAGGTACCATATTCATCGATCAAAGGTTTTGTCTAAGAAGGATTTTTTTCGGAGGCAGCATCAATTATTTAGGCTACATTAAACAAGCAAAATCCCTGTCTCGTGATTTAGTTCATATGCTATTCCATATTAAACTCAGTAAATTGGAGTTCCGGGTTCTGATATTATATAAAATGTTATATCCAGAATGCTTTAATACCGCTCGCACTATAACACCCCATCACCAATTAACCTCGAATCTCGGTTTGTAAACAAAATGTATTACATCAAGAATTTACCCAAAAAGTAACATGACTGTGTAATGCATTAACATTGATGTGATTTCAACATCATTATAAACTACCATTACCAAAGGTGCGAATGGAACTGACTTTGATAGTCGATTTCAGAATCTGTGAGAAAAAATTTCTATTGACTCCGATTTTTTATTTCAGAGCCCAAACTCTGACGAGAGTATCAAACGACTCAAAGAACTGCAGTATGAAAAGAAGAGGCTACTAAATGAGTAAGTATATGAAAAATAAGGAGACTTGGTTTGTATATATACATAGGAGCGCCGTGGTGTAATGGATAGTCCATCGAACTACTAACACAAAGGTTCCTGGTTCGATCCCTGCTACGGGAAGACAATTTCAGGGACTCCCTTGACACCATTTGCGAGTATGGTCTGGAGAAACGATGATGGTCCGTCGGAAGGGGACGATAAATAGCTGACCCGTGTTAAGAGAGAGCCATATTTCATGCATGTAAAAGACACCCTTGTAGATTTTGAAAGAGAAGGCTAATGCCGCTACAAAGCAGCACTCACACCCGCAAGTGGAAAGGGATTACTTATTTCCCAATCCACTATAAATATATATGTTTAAATTAAATTATACTTAGCTGACTCTGCGGTATGGGCTTTGCTCGTTTTTGAAATATGTATGGTGACATATAGTTGTTAATTTCTGTGTCATTTGTTCTCTTGTGAGTAGTTGCCTCAGTGCATCGAATCATTCCACATCTTCTTTTTTCATATTTATATAGCCAATAAGGCAGACTATTCGTCACGGATTTAAAAACGTGGATGTAAACACGTCCTTCAACCCTGAGAAACACATTTATACTGAATACATGTGGTTAGCGATATAAGGCCCCGAGATGACAAGATTTATTTCAGTTAAACAATCACCAAAACTTCAGACTCCTGATTTGGAACATGCATATACAATATGATTTTTTTTTTTTCAATTTTCCAATAACATTGATATCGAAAAACTTGCAAAAGTGATAAATATCCATAGCAGAAATGAACTTGTAGATGTAAATGTCATCAATATTCTGACATAAAGTTTAAATTAATTGAATATTATAATTTTACAAAGCTTATCAGAACAAGCAGGTATGCGGCTGACAAACAACAACCCAGGGATTGCAAACTTAGGAGACGACAACAGACCCAGTAAGATAAGTGAGCGATTCTCAGAACTTTATGACAACCATTGGACAGACGCCATGGAAGCTTTAGACGGACACAAATTCCAAGAGAGAGAAGGCATAGAGATGCTATTAGAAGTTTTAAACGTTAGTGTTTGCATCAATATAAATAGATCGATACCATCTCTTTTATATAATATGTATTGCTTGCCGCCTTTAATTCAAACCAAAATAGATCGAGACTGTATCTTTCTTTTGGATGTAATAGTAATGATTTTTTATCGCCTTTAACTCGATCGAAAATAATAATAAATATATAAATGTAATTATTGCAGATATTGTCCATCATCAGCTGTATCGTAAAACGCCGAGAATATACAACAAAATATTTATTATATCTACATCTAATCATTCGGTCTTTCATTTCGTTGCCCTCAAAATTTTATATTTGTTAGAATGAATTTGAATTGTGTGTAGGTGATTGCGTACCTTTATCCCAATTTAGATTTTACATATTTAGGACGTCAACTCGTGTTAGCTATTTTAATCTAGTGACACCCAGGCCTATATTTCATACTTAAAAAGATCATAGGTTCAAACACGTTCCTGTAGGCTAAGAATGTTTCCTTCATGTGAACTCGACATGTTATACAGCCAGTTTTATTTTTAGAATTGCGCGTGACTTATGAATTCTTAACCATATGTGATGGTCTAACCATGTTGTAGCATAATTAAGGTCTTTCTGACCATTTGGCAAAATGGTTTTATGCTAAGTATGATTTATTTAAAAGTTTTTATAGAACTACCATATCTATAATCTTACAAAAACAACTATAGACTTCATAAATGGGATTTGCTCAACTTTTTTTCTTTAGCTTTTTAAAAATTGCCTAATATATTAATATTGAAATAAAGTGAGTTACAGGGGTTGATCTTATAATTCGTCTTTTTTTATCTTCAAAATACAATTTCTTTTAACTGTTAAAAAATATAATAAAAACAGTATGTATTCCTAATTACAATATCCTAAATCAAACATGGTTGGATAAATGCGTCTGTGTAAAATTATATATTTTAGGCTATATATGAAGACTGTAAACTCCAAAGGGAGAAAAGATTAAAATCGTTTGCCTCATTGGTACTGGGTGTCAAGCTGGAGGAAAACCACGATTCGGGCGAAAACATAGACATATACCAAGTACGCAAATTGTGTTACTTTTTAAACAGAGATTAAAAAACATAACTGAGATCTCTATGCAAAATATTACAAGCTATTTTATTGTAAACCATAAAACCATTCATACAATTGACCAAAAATTATTCAACACTGTATCGTTTTGTGGAAAAGAACTTTCTCAAATTTATTTAGTTGAAGCTAAGGAAAAGATAAGTTTGCCAATACCGCGATGGCGCAAAAATCCCTGACTTCGTACAATGTGCATTTGTATACTTCATAAGTTTGCTGAAGGACATTTATGACACTTTTGAATATATTGCACCGTTTGGTCTTATGAAAAAGTATGTTGCAATATTCACTAACAATATACATACTTGATGAAAGAATTTATTGACAAGTTACTATGTTTAAATGTTTTTGTCTTTTTCTCTTTAAAGTAGTGGTAACAGCTGACATTTATTTGAGGTTGTTCATTATACCCTTTTTGTGTGTTTACAGAATGTGGAAATGGGTCAAAATGGTGGAACAAAAACGACAAAGAAGGATGACGACATCAGATTACAATGTTCGAGATATTTGTCTGCAAAGGATATCAATTACACACAGGATAAACACGTCAAGGTATATTGTCTTACACGTGCTTTTACATATAAAGAATTATTTACACATCAAAATGTAATGCCGTTGGCAGTAGCTGGTTGTACATTCGAGTTGTCTTCCTTTTAGCAGAAAATTTCAAATAAATAACGACACCTCTAGTCTCTGAATATGTTTCATATCCTTGTCTTGCTTGTAGTATTATGTTTTCCCGGGGAAAAGTACTTTCCAGTAATAAAAAAAATCACTGAACTACAATTTTTAGCACACTGAGATTGTTAATGTTCAGCAGCATGAAATGGGAATAATTTTGGAAGGCAAGGAATTCATAACATCAATTGCAACAACACATCATACAATGAGTATTGTGACCAGCAACTATCATTTGATACCTATTCAGTCAGATAAACTGATCCTTAACATAATTTCACCAATTAATGTACATGTATGTCTACAAACAGCCCGGGTTATAACGTTCATTGTCCGATTGGTTCATTATGAAGACATGAAGACATGAAGAAGTATGAAACTCCATCAGTGGTTACTTTGGATATTTTTTTTATTTATGTATAACAATCCTATAATTCTTGTAGAAGAAATTAAAGGTCAGGAACGATTTTTTATTCTAATTGCATGTTGATTAGCATGCGAATGACATCCGAAATGTTTCCCCGAAATGTATTCTAATTACTATTGACTACAATATAAGAGAAAACTCTAGACAATTATCTCCTTCTTAACTTTTGAAAAACCACGAAACAAATATTTTTCCATGAGTTTGAGTTTATTTTAAATAATTTATGTATATGATTCTTTGTTTTGATATATCAACCATTTAAATTTCAATTGGCGTCGGAGATATTTCCGTTATATGATTGTGTCATTGTTAAGATATTTTACGTAATTATAAAAAGTAATCAGTAGTCCCGTTGAAGATATATCTTATGTATAAATAATCTCATCATTCTTGTAGAAGAAATTAAAGGTCAGGAACGTTGTTTTAATTATTAATGCATTTTGATTAGAATGTGAATGACGTCCAAAAAGGTTTACCGAAATTATAATTACTATTGACTAAAACAATCTTAGAGAAATATGCCATTTTAGACCCTTCTCTTCTACTATCATCTTAAACACCCAATCTTATAACCCGTTAATTCCTTGCATGTATCTACTCTTCATTCAAACCGGAAATAGTCGTGTCCCTTATTTGCATTCCTTAACATACTTCTGTTCTGACTTTGCGTTAAACAGCATCGGTTTTTAATGGTGTACGTTGAGTATCTTTGGAATGTGTATATCTTTTATATAGTCATTTTATAAAATTTACTGTTTTCAAAAAATAAAATAGTTCTAAATAATAAGGATGTTCTTATACCAAGCACTATCCGTATTTGGCACAACTTTTTTTAACCTTTGCTCCTCAGTGCTGTACAACTTTGTACTTGTTTTGACTTTCGAACTTTTGTAAGTCTTGTGTAGACGAAACCCACTTCTGGCGTATTAAATTTTAAACCTGGTGCCTTTTGTTAGCTATTATTCGTGTGTTTCTTTGTCTAATATGTTCTCCTATTTATTTGTATTGTAGTCCTGTAATGTCATGTTTTCATTTTAATGTTATATTTAGCATTGCCTTTATAGAGGGAAGTTTGGCATGCCACAAAACCAGGTTCAACCCACCATTTTTATCTTTTTTTTAAACGTCCTGTACCAAGTCAGGAATATAGCCATTGTTATATTATAGTTCGGTTCTGTGTGTGTTGCATTTTAAGGTTGTGTTTCTGTTGTGTCGTTTGTTTTCTCTTATATTTGAGTGTGAATTCACATTACTATAAGACTTGTCACGGTACTTTTCTATCCCAAATTCATGTATTTGGTTGTGATGTTATATTTGTTATTCTCATCGGATTTTGTCTAATGCTTAGGTCGTTCCTGTGTGTGTTACATTTTAATGTTGTGTCGTTGTTCTCCTCTTATACATGTATTTAATGCGTTTCCCTCAGTGTTACTTTGTTACCCCGATTTTTTTTTTTCATCGATTTACGAGTTTTGAACATCGGTATACTACTGTTGCCTTCATTTATAGATATTTGCTTCAAGAAGATGTATTCTAAGAAGTTAAATAGATGATTCCTGTGACTAAAATGATAGCATGAAAATTTTTAAAATTGCGATCACTTCAATTTTTTTAACTGTTAATTATAGTCATACAACGACTACCAATTACTGAGAAAAAAAAATGTACAATCATAAAAATACTGATCTGAATTGAAAAATTCAAATCGAAAAGTCCCTAATCAAATAACTGTATTTCCTTAGGTACTATGTTTTCTTCTATAAAAAAACCAAATGCTTTATTTGAACTTTTATCTCTAAAACTACCATGTTTCTCCTTTCATAACTGTTAGTTATAATATGTATGTGACCAATGAAATCGATTTATTTTCGTATAAAATGCCTGTCAACCACTAAATTGCATGTTCACTTTAACATCAGGACAATTTTATAATAATTTGTGATGCAATTGGAATCATATTATTATCTTAATGCCATAGTTACTCGATGACGATGATTGAATCGTAGCAAGTTAAAAACAATAACTCTTTAGAACGGCAACTCTCGTATATATATATGCCGAAACAAGGTTATATATAACTTGGACTCACAATAACAGATTCAATACAGTAGCGATAATGAATAGAATTTCAGTGTTATGATTAAGATTCGTAAAGGATGTTATATAATTTTAATACTTTCTTAATTTCTGAAGAGTTGCTAAATTTAGCTTTTGCAAAGGAAATATATACTTAGGTTAAGTATTTCTACTAGATGACGTAAGTGAGATCGAACATAGTTCGTGTACCTTGTCGTGTTTTTGACATGCATTGTGCTGTTTTGATTCAGTACGTAAATAATTATCATCTTTATCGAAATAAATCATATTTGAAATTCAGATTTTTTTCATTTTGTAAGAGGATTTTCCTGCTTCCTAGTTTGTATTTAGAAGTATATGGTTTTGATGTTTTCTTAATTTTTCTTATTTGAGTATTTACTCAAAATCTTCGCTTACTGCATGTTCATGTCATCATTGATGAAGATATGGCGCTTTCCATTTCCAAATGGTTAAATTTTCATTTGTGTTTTAATCTTAAGGATGTTCTAAGGTGAGGTTTAGGAATTTGTGTCAAATGTTCGAACTTCTTGGTGTTTTTCCATACAATACAAGGTAAAATATTTTGCCCCATAACACCCATTTATTTTTTCATATAAGACTTTATAGCTCATGAAAGGTGATTTTCCTAAATTTAAGAAGATTCTTGATTTTCTTTCTTTTGTTTTGAGACCCAAAGAATACAAATGCAAATGTTAGGTAAAAGTCAGAGTCCGACTTTTCTCGCCATATTTTAAACCTCAAATATCTCGAAAAGGAGGTCCATGACCTATCAATATTTTTAGCTTATTTTCATCCTTAAAGAATGCTCTACCAGCTTATAGTATCAATTTTAAATTCTTAATTTCTTAGTTTTCACCTAACCTCATCTAAGTACATCCTTAAATGCAATTTTAAATTATATCTCTGTGTTGCAGGAGACTATGTACAGTTTGCTGAATAAGAAGTTTGTTGACAAGAAGCGACAAGACGTTTTGAACCACAAGTCATTAAAACTATATATTGATCAGTGTTTTGAAGTTTGCTGGTCGATATGTTTACAAATACCACCAGTTGTAATAGTAACTGATGTTAAAAGAGTAGATCTGTTTCGATCGTATACAAAATCCGGTGACGTCATTGATCATGTGGTTTGGCCTGCTCTGCTATTACACGAAGATGGACCTGTACTGTACAAAGGCGTTGCGCAAATGACATCAGACGCAACATCGGCCCCTACGTATGAGAATATGTAAAAACATTCAGAAAATACGCTATTAATGTGTGTAACAAACAGTTGGAAGACCAACTGCAGGTTTTTTTGTTGGTACATTTTTTAGTTACAATATGCAGGGTTTCATAGGATAAGTCAGTAAATGGATCTCTTTATACACCGTTACTATAATAAATTAACCAGAGTATGTATTTATAAACCATAAACAGAGAAAAAAATAAAGGAACCATATCAAGTGAAAGAGGTTCTCACCTTTACAGACAAATGTTTGTGTCATTCGATAACCGGATATATAATATTGGCAGATACTGATTGCTTAATCATAATCTTTCTACTTTATTAGAATTGTGTTCTTAAAAGTAAAAAAGGAATTTTTTCAACTGATGTTTTTAGAAGAGGTATATAAGAATTGTTGACGTGTTTTTATTAAAGAACCATTGCTATTTTATCATTTCATATAAATATACAATATATTTGTTTGATTTGCAATAGACTATATTCGATTAAAACAAAATCAGAGTTTTTTTTTAACGGATATTTTATTGTTAAACCAAATACGATGTATGGGACCATACATGTACATCTGTCATATTCTTTGTATTTGTATATATGTTTATATATATAAGTACGTCTGAGTCGGTGACAACTCTACAACAGATTTATCCATATATATATATATAAGAAAAGAAGCTAATTTTATGTACATATGGACTTTATTTTATGTGGTACTAGTGAACTGGTAAGTTTCATTATGGATGTACGTGTCTGTATATAGTCATTCTTATTTACATTTGTTTTCTTTTCATATTATATAAACTTTTATCGGTCGTATTATGTCTAGTCTTATTATGTAAAATAAAGTATATTTTAAAGAATATTTCCTATCGCTGCATGTGTTGTTTACCTCAAAGCCAACAATTGCAAATCAGTTGACATTAAAACGCTTTTTCTATTCAATCATGATAAGGAGGATCGTGTTGCCGTTTTATTTTTTGTTATTTGTCAAAAATAAGAAGATCAAAGAATCCAAATCAAATTCAGATTATTATATATTTTTTCGGATTGAGTTCCATTTTTATCCTAGTGAACTAGAAATGAAAGGAAAAACATACAAGGCTTCTTCTGCCTCGTTTTTGATCTTATACCTCGAATTTGACATTAGTGGTCAGTTGTGTACCAGAAATCAATTACAATCAAGACAATCTTCTTCTAATAGAAATTCATCGGAAGATACTAAGACCTTGTTGATAAATATTTGTTATCTAATTCTCAAATAATACATGATGGTATTGACAAATAGATTGTTTGTGAACTAGCGTTCTAATCTTTGTAAATTATTAATCTTTAATGTTTTAGACCAATTTTTGGTAATATCCTCTAGGCGTGATGTGAATCTTATTCATCCCACCATTGTGTTAATGTGTTATGGCCTTTTTGTTAATTCTTGATTTTCATTTTTGCTTATGTACGTTGTCTTTATCCATTTTGTTTTTCTTTGTTATCAATTTTTTTGTGCTTGTAGTGATTAAGATTATAACACAAAGTTGACTGATGTAACCCTATATTTGATATTTTTATTACCTATTATGTCTGTATGTTTTGTTATCAAATTATTGCCAATATAACGAAATTTTAAGCGACTGTCATTCAAGTGAGCGGTCTAGCTAGCCATAAAACCAGGTTTAATCTACCATGTTATACATAAGAAAATGCCTGTGTCTAGTTAAGAATATGACAGTTGTTTTCAATTCGACGCTGTGTCTGAGCTTTTGACTTTGCCATTTGATAATGGACTTTCCGTTTTAAATTTTTCCTTGGAGTATTTTGTTTTCTTTAACTTTGTTTTCACGAAGAACATACACCATATGTTCAAAGTGTAGGCACGGTACTACCATCAACGGGCCTCCTGATAATAATTCGTTAAAAAACAACCTACAGTACTTTGGATCACACAAGCACACAAGAAAAAACACATGCTCGTAATTGCTGGACAATACTACCCCCTCCACATTGTGTCCAAATACTAATACAAAAAATTGGCGGATGAATTCAAGTTTTATAAGTCGTAATCCAGGTAATCAATATATTTGAGTTACTATGATTTGGCAATGTAGACAATATAGAAGGGTACAAGGCATGTATCTAACTATTTTTATCGACAAACGTCATCCCCTCCTCCCTTAAAAAAACCATTACCGCTAGTTGAGGGACGTATTACATGTACGTCTATTAAAATCGTACGAAACTGACCACAATTAAGCATTACATTTTTGTTGTCGATGATTGATTCAAACAAGACGTTTTGAACAAGCAGTAAAATGTAAAAATGTAGTCAAAAGAAAACAGAAAAGAGCTACCGAAGGCAGGCATTTTCTCCGGCGTTTTGCATTTGCGCCGATTTGCACTTCATTTGCGCCGATTTTTTCTTTCATTTGCGCCGATTTTTTTTTTCATTTGCGCCGATTTTTTTACAGGTAAATACAGGTAAAATACAGGTAAAATACAGGTAAAATACAGGTAAACTACAGAAAATATATAAGAATATGTCAATGAGACAACTCTTTTTTTTTATTTTTCATTAAAGACCTCTTCCGTTAGCCAGTTGTACACATTTTATGAATTGTCAATCATAACATGTATACAACTGTTGTCCCCTGCTCACCACGGGGAGGTGGACATAGGATTTCGAGCAGGATAAGTCAATTTAATAGCACTATATTCACATACTTTAAAATGAAGAAGTAAAATCACTCTGTTATCTTAAAATCACGAATTAAAATCCATAAAAACGGAAAACATTAAAATTATAAGTCTGTTCTTGCAGAGTATTTGTAGGCAACACATCTTATGTATTCCTTTCTTGTTATTTCGTCATTTCTGTATTTGCCATACTTGTCGATAACAAAGTCCATCTTTTCTTTGTCTGGCTTGCGTACAGATGCTGGTATGTCTAGAGTTCGCATCTTTACATATGTTACGGCCTGGATTTTCTTGATAACATCCATAAAAACATATATGTTGGGATGGTAAGAATAAAATTGCTCGTTGTAATGAGAATGAATAGATTCTGGACCGTTATTCGTCCTCTTGCAGTTCTCAACGGGTGCAGCTGCCCAGAATTGAGGTGGATAGCGTGACGTTATGCATATATATGTACTTAGTACGTAGTCTAAGAATGTATGGCATTTGTCATCAGAAGGAGTATCGGACATAATGTCAAACGTGAAACAGTCCTCAACTTCATTTGGGGGAAGGAATGCATGGTAACCCGAAAAATTGGGATAACCATTTACCTATCTCAGTGGATTTGTCTTTGTAATCGGTACTCAGCCCAACAGTCTGGATTTTCCTCCATCAACTCTGAGCAAGATGGAAACGGCAGCAATCTATTTTACATTGTGGGAAAGCATGCATAATTGCATTATGCATTGCTTGCTCGAAATCTATATGTATAACATTAGGCACAAAGGAAAGTTGCTTTTGACTGCATAGATCACAAATCATTTTCCACATGATTTCGTAACACTCTTCATCTTTTGATGGCAAGAGGGCATACATAAGAGGAACATAATTGCCATTCTTACAGCCGTGTAAAGTATATAATTGGTAAAAGTACTTAGGACAACACTTGAAAGTTCCATCTATAAAAATTGACGACATATCGTTGCAGAGACAAACAAGATTCAGGTGTGAAGAAAAAAGAAGTATACCTTTCTCGCGGTCATTGGCTAGCAGGAACTTTTCCGACTTATTTGTCTCAATTACCATGAAACCAGTAGCGGTATGGACGTCATCTCTAGTTTTTGGTAAAACAGGTGTATCTTTACGACGCTCTCTGTAAACAGCTAGTGATGCATTCTTCAAATCTTTAGGTACAAGATGGCTTTCATTCATTCCCTTCAAAAGAAATATTAAATCAATGATAAGTCGATATGAATTATAGTTTTACTGTTTTACAATTTAACGACATTACAAGCAAGTTAGTCAGCTAGTCAACTTCATTTTAATTCAACATCTTATATAACAGTAAAAAATAGGGTCAAAATACTGAAATGCTTACCTGTAACTCAGTCCTGACTATCTTTGAAGGTCTACTGGATACATCTCCAGACTTTTTCCTAGAACGTACACGCAATTCTCTAGCTTCTGTCTTTCTGTCATCTGCTACATGATTATGCTCGTTTAGTGTTTTGACAATACTCATACCATCAGAATCCGTGGTGACTCTGGCTTTACATGATTTGATGGTACATCGGTAAGATATGTTACCGTTTTTCAGGACACTGACCTTCCGATATGTATGGCTATCAATAATTAACGAATTTACTCCTCGGCTCGTTTCGGTGTGCAAAATGTCCATCGTGTTACAACGATGTCCAAGAACAATATGAAATAAAACTAACTTAAAACCATAAGTGAACAACGTTTATAACCAGATTTTACCAATATACCTTCAAGGTAAAGTAGATGTAAAAGTATAAACTTACCTGTAACTTACCTGTAAATCCAATTAGTAGAAAATATAAAATCGGCGCAAATGAAAGAATGCAAATTTTCAAAATCGGCGCAAATGTCATACGCCCATTTTCTCAACCGTCACAATTTTCAAATTGTCAATAAGATTCCCGTCTTACATTGATGGACTTCTGCTAATACGTCATTTACCCCATCGGAGATAACAAATTGTAAGTCCTCTACCGAGGCTATGATTTAACCAAGGAATTAGCCAACAGTATGATGTCAGAAATGTCTGACATTACTAAAATGACGCAACTAGAAATATACGGTTTACTCCTGGTTTGCCCACTCTTAATTCTACCAATTATCTAATGGCAAAGAACACAATAAAAGACAAAAGGTTTAATGAGCATACATAGACAATAATAGTGCATTGACTTGACATATCAACGATATAAGGATGAGGCTTAGAAACGGGGAAATGCGAGGCTGTGCCGCAGTAAAAGCTGCAGTTGGATCTATATTCTATTTGTTACGACTATTTGTATATCTTTTATATTAATTTCAGAACAGTGTATTTATTTAATTAATAAATATATATACATTAATCTTTAATTCATTATTTTACTTTTTACTCTTTTTTTTCAGAACGTAACAACAATTAAAACATTTTGTTGATAAGTTGTAAATTAAAGTAATGACACATTTTTGTATATTTATATTTCAATACATTTTCTACAAAAATTATATCAAATTAAAAATATCTTTGCACATTTTCTTTGAGTTAATAGCAGAATATAGTATCTTTTATAAAAAAAAAAATACAGGTAAAATAAGAGGTATATTGTCCAATTATATACATTTTCCTGCTCAAAAATATTAAAAAAAAAAATTGCACATTTTCCTTGACTTAATAGCAGAAAATTGTATCATTTATAAAAATGTATAGGTAAAATAAAAGGTACAAATTATGACTATAATTCAGAAATAAACTATAATTGTTTAAACAACAACAATTCCCCCTATGTTTACATATGCATGTAATTAAAAGTAGGCAAACCAGGATGACACCAAATATACGGAGTTTACGGACAAACACTAAAACGATTTGACTAAAACTGTTGTCAGCTGATTAACCGCTCATTTCAGCACTACTGATGATCCGCCAATCATTCAAAGTAGTACGATATCATGTCTTGAGTAAGTTTTTTTTTGTTCGTTTTATTTTTGAAGCGTCTTAGTTACCAAATTAAGGAAAACAGTTCATTTACACAGTGTAGATACTATTCTGTACGCTATCCGGAAGTCGCGATTTTCGAAGCGAGAACTTTTTGGATCACATTTTAAATTTGATAGGTATACTGAATTAAACAGTAAGTTGATCATCTGTACATTGCTTAATGATTAATTCAGCCAACATCGATATTTTCAAATGGTTAAAAATTAAATTCCGCACATTCATTATTCGTATCTTTGCCTTAATCAAGAGATTTTCAAGTGCATCACTAAGAAAAATCAGTCGGCAAACATAAAAACAATCTTTTTACCCTTTTAGTGTACAAACTAACGTAAAAACCAGACTTAATTAACTAAATGAAGTATATTTCAAGTGGTGGTAAGAGTTTCAACCAGATCTTTGAAGCCAGAAATAAGAAAATTACACTTGTTTGAATTTCTCACTGTACGATCAGTCTCGCTTGTATATTTTAAAACTGTATGATCAGTCTTTATGTCACTGTATTTTAGTGGTGATTTCAAAGTTATTTACGATACATCAGAAGGTGGCATTTTTCTAAATAACACAAATATATTTCAATACATTCACATCTTGAAAACTTATGAAACATTTTTTAGCTTAATAGGGTGTACTCGACTTACTACATTAAGTATTAGGATGTTTAAATATTGCTAAAATAAGAGGAAGGTTTGATGTATACTAGTATATAATTTTCAGAAATGTCCTCCGTTATACTTAAAATTGTACAAACACACAGATTTAGTTGTTATATAAAAATGCATGTTTTACACACATTCGAGGCCGTACTGTGGCCTATAATTGATCACAGTTCCTTCACTTTGTTTAAGATGTAGATCTGTCTCCTTGGCACTCAATTGTACACCACTTTGTTAAGCGGGGGGTTATAGTGATAAAGAAGTCCGTCTTTCCGTTCGTCCATTGGACCGGTACAATATGTTTCGCCGGTTTTGTAAGCGCATCTCCTCATAAACCACTTTATATACATTTGGGGTTCCGGCCATTTTTAAATGGAGAGGGGGTCCAATTCAGGTGAAAAGGGGATTTCAAATATATGTTCCCATACAAATGCATTGATAGTTAAACAAGTCCCCTTTTTTTTAATCCGTCACTAATATAACTACTAATTAATCTTATTCGGATTCCTTATCATAAATGATAATGACTGTAGTGTGCACCGTCTATTTCGAATTTTAGTAAAAAAAAATTATGGGGTTACTTTATATAGGATACGGACTTGAACATTGCGTTGGGGGCACCCATCAGGTATTTCCAACACCTTCTAAACCAATCATTAAGTTTTCTGAAATTGCTCCATTTTTACTCGATTAATGCATTATGGACCTTCTATTTCTGTAAACTTACCAAAATTATATCACATGAATTGACCCCCTACGCAAAGCTGTCTTTATCCATTTTTTGTTATTTTAAAAGAGACAAGCTTGATTTGTGTTATCATCAATTGGTCAACGGAGGACGGTGTAAATAATCTTTAAAAATGTAATAGCTATAAACACATAACTGTAACGATACACTATTACAAAGTCCACAAGCGAATCATGTATTACTTTTTAGGCATTTGATTCTAAATAAGACTGATGGAACAAAAATACAATTATTTTGCCATCTAAAAAATTCATCAGAAATATATTTGTATTGTCTGATGAAAGTAATTACACGTTATAGTTCCATGGATAGTTCATAATATCACATATACACGTATATACCTTCAAATTGCTGTTGTTTTTTCTTCAAAATCACGTCTGGTCATACAGTCAAAAAATCTGAAATCGCTTCTAGAATACAGTCAGTTTTAGACTGATCGTACAGTAATTTATTTTGGGATCCTCAGGGAAAACATATTTTTTTATGGGAAATACGAATATTCTACTTAAATACGAAAAGAATATTGAAACAGTATATATTTAACTGTAAAGTGATGCAAATATTTGCAATAAAAGATTATTTGCTTTGTACTACGAGAGCAAAATTGTCCATCGGTTTCACTTTTTTTCTACCAAGTTGATGTGATGCACACGTATATTTTATATTCTAATGCATGTTTTTGTTACAGTAACTCATATTTATGATGCTATATATGCCTTGAAGATTTTCAAAGCACTTTGTAGATATAGGAGTAAATAAATGATGAGAAAAGTTACCGTAGGCAAAACCGTCCTGTTAGCCAGTTGGAAATCATCGCTTCGAAAATCGCGACTTCCGGATAGCGTCCAGAATAGTATCTACACTGTGATTTAAGACAAAACGTTAAGTACTGTGGTTGTATATTTGTATGATTTAAACGTTTTGTCTTAAATCATAGTCAGGTAAACAAAAAATGCAATATCACAACCTAAGACAAATGAAACATGTAAGATTCATGTGTGTTTATAAAAAAATGAACAGTTATCATTCTTGTTTGAATAACGTGTATAGACAAATATTCAAAGCGTGTTTAAAACACTCACTACATGTATAAAGATATCTATCAGAGAACAAATATATGGCTCTACAAAATGAGAGTATGTGTGATTTATATACTTGGATCTAGATTGATTCTGTATCAGCTGCACATGTACAAACGTATTAGGGAACGCCAATTTAACTTAAAAGAAGGGGGGGGGGGGGGTAAAAAACATTTCCTCTTCAATATTTGATAAAATAAATGATGACAAAAAACATATTCTCAATCCAGATGTTACCCATACCTTAGCGTGTTAAATATTAAAACAAAAATGATTGCGTTGGAAAACTTCTTACAATTGACTCCGACATAAAAACTTTAACCCCCTAGAAGTTAAGTGGTTGCTGCCTTATCAGTTTTATCATCTTTTGAATAAGTAAACGAAAACGTTCCTTAATTTATTTCTATCGCCGTTTGGGGATTGTTTTTCGTTTGTTTACCTTTAAATCTGTTTTATTTATACACCTACTGAAAAGATTTAAATATGACGTACCATATCTTATGATTTAAAAATAGAACATTTGTCAACCACAAAACAAGTACCAGTGACCCATATTGATAAGGGGGCATGAGTATTCACGTTCGATATGAAACACGGAAGTAAAATAACTACGCCTATATTTTAAGAAAATACATACTGTTACTTAAGAATTGTCTTTCAAGTGTCATTTTTAGCTAGGTGATTCATCAAAATATGGAAATACTTGAAACGAAAGTAAATAAGGACGGTTAAAGAATCAGGTAAATATTATCTTTTTTTGTATTTTGTTCGATGGATACTGGGAATGATGTCACAGATAGAAACCGTTAGATAAAAAGACATAAATGTATATTTTGTTTGAAATATTTATGTATCCTTGAGTATATTATTGGGTAGGTATGGGGTCACCGGCCTTCAGACGCAAGTGAATTGTCTGTTGGTCAGACAGGGTCAATACTTAGAAGATCGTGACCAAGATATAAATACTGTGCATTAACCATGTTAACCTCATTAAATCGACTGTCCTATAAAAAAGAAAAACAATTTCCCATCGGTACAGTAAACATGGTAAAAGAAAAAAGAATATAATTATGTATATCATATATGGTATCCACTGCACTCGTTTCCCTCAAAGGGACAGATCCGTTTTGAGAATGAAATCGAGTTATAAATTTTACCGAAAATAATCAATGAAATGTTATATCTATAATACTAAAATTACGAGATCCAATTTGTCAGCCGGCATCACGTAAAAACGACGAATCAAAGAATTCAACTTTATATACAACTAATATAGTACAAAGGTGTAGATTAAAAATTACACCACTCCAGGCTCTTTTGTTTTCCACGTAATTAATATTGCCAATAATTAGGAAGTTCCGGGTCGAGTCCGATACCGATACCAATAGTATAACCACCTGTTACCTATTACCTTATCTGTACGTTCCGCATCTGACAGGTGCACCACCAAACGGTGTATTCAGGATTAATATGCTATATACACGGGTCATAATCACAGGGTTGACACTACTAAATTGTCAAATTGTTACCTATTGTACTATTTTAATCCGTAACACTTTCTAAGATAACAATACGAATACTAAAAATCTGGACTAAAAATAAGTTTCAATTTGTTAGCGGGCATGACGTAAAACAGCGAATCAAAGAATTCAACTTTATTTATAACTAATATAGGACAATGCTGTTGATTAAAAAATACTCCATTCCAGGACCTTTTGTTTTCCAAATAATTAATATTACCAATAATTGATAAGTTCCAGTTCGACGGGTTCAAACAGAAAGATTTGAAAGCAGAGAAAATTGTGTATCTTATAATCGGCATGACTATATCAGATGACTGTACTAATACTAAGATAAGGCTTGCGCATAGTTATATACTTTAATTCAGTCACGGACCCGCGATATCACGGGTGTGTTCTAGTTTTAAAGATTTGTCAACATTGTTTACGTGTGGATATATATATATATATATATATATATATATATATATATATATATATATATATATATATATATATATATTTGATATGCTAATCAATTTTTATATGACATGTTAGATACACCTTGAGCAATGTTGAGGTCATTAGCACAAAAGGGTGTATTTTAAAATTCACACCAAGATATTGTTGCTGATTTATAATTTAAAATAATTTAGAAGGGGGTCTTTCGGCAATTTGATCATATGTTGTTATAAGCATTATGCATGCATATGGGTATCCAGCCAATTTTGATTATCATATACATGATATACTTATTTAATAAAATTCATTAAGGACGTTCGCACTAAAATGTCATACCAGAAAGGTTGTCTTTATTTAGCAAACTTGATTTATCTACGAACAAGTTCTGGATTTATTTATAGTACCTTCTAATATACCTAGTCCTTTGGAATAAACATTTAGAGATGATAAAAATCCACATTTTAGTCAATTTTGGGAGTTGATAGGAAATGATGGGAACATATAAATATATAAATTGGACAAGAACTCGTTTCATGCGCAGACCAGAAAAAAACCAACATTTGAACATTTATAATCTTGTTTTATGTCTAAAATAGGAAAGGATACTGTTGAATAGATATTAGAAGATGTGGTATGAGTGCTAATTAGACAACCCTCCATCAAGTGACAATTTGTAAAAGTTAACCACTATAAGTCAAAATATGGCCTTCAAGATGTATCCTTGGCTCACACCGAACAGCAAACTATAAAGGGCCCCAACAAACGACTAGAGTAAGGGAGCTACCATTTGATTTTAATGGGGGGGGGGGGGGGGGGGGGCTAGGATGACATTTGAAAAAAATAGGCAGGACAGGAGTTTTGAGTAAAAAAAAAAAGCAGGATGAGATGCTTTGCAAAAAAAAGGCAAGATGACAATTTAGGTAGAAAAAGTCAGGATAAACTAATTAAAAAAAAAGGCAGGACCGAATAGAGTGAAAAATAAAAAGGCAGGACAGAGATTACAACTAAAAAAAAATGCAGGACAAAATTTTTCATCCAAGCCCCCCCCCCCCCCCCCCTAAAAATCAAATGGTAGCTCCCTAAAACAATTCAAACAGGAAAAACAACGGTCTTATATAAATAAAAACGAGTAACGAGAAACACGTATTAACCACGTCAATAAACAACAACCACTAAACATCAGGTTCCTGACTTAAGACAGTATACCCACTTTGAAAGTAAATAGGTGAAGCCATCATAATTAAGCAGTTAATTGTAGTATTACAAGATCGAAAGACATTTTGTAAACATACTCGGTGTGCAATATCAAGGAGAAATTGGCCCTACTTTTTTCTAGTCACACACATATGTACATTTAATCATTTTAGCTATCACAATAAAAGTAAATCACGTTTCGTCAAATTGATCAATACAAGAAACATACACTACTTTATAATAACCAATAAATTTATAAATGTCCTTCTCAGTGCAAAACTCATAAGGAAGCCTTTTCAGTGTATTATATAATGATCTATAATTATTTTATCCTTAAAGTTTATTTCCGGTACTGAGGCTTAAATTAAAATATTGTTTGTTTGCAGTTTACCGACCAACCCTTGAAAATCCTCCCGACTGTGAAAATTTTATTGCTTTAAATTTGAAGAAATTTTTTTTAATACTTCTATTGACGCGATCCGGAACTTTGGGTCCTTTCCGGAAATGATTTAAAGTCTGGGTCAATTACGCATTTCAAGTTCGGTTTTTCTTAGCTTCCCGTCAAGCGTTCAAGTGACCATTTAATGATAAAGCACATGGAAATTGTTACAGGTATCCATGAAGTCACGGAGGAGTACTTTACGCTGTCGTCTCGTGTCAATTTTAAGACAAATAACAAACAAAAAAGTTTATTAGTAAACTGTTTATACAGATTCAGGCACATGTAATGATGTGTGCTGATATCATTGACGATGATGCAGCGGATATTCATAACTGACACGATAACCATTCTGTCTCAAACAAATCGGGTACAGAATCTGTGGAGCCTGACTTTATGGAACCAATTTCAGTGGTTAAATAATTCGACAGTAGCTTGAAGTATGGCATATTTTCTACAAATCGTTGTGAAGACGACAAAGATGAAACCACTCCTCCGTGACTTAAATCTTCATGGATATCTGTAAACACGCCTGTACGGAGGAAGGGCTCATTTGAAATGTTAATGGATATAGATCATGCCAAATCAATAAGAAGCAACCCTAACTACACAAAGATGTAGAGAAAATGAATGGTTAGCTTGAAAAATAAATATACTCTCTGTATATTAAATCTATCTTCGATTGCAATGAGTATGCTCCTTTAGGATAAGGGGGGCTGCCCTACTCATTGCAATTATTCTCTTTCTTACAATATTAAATATACCCAAACTGTGTGGCCTGTGTGAATTCAATTCAAAAATGTAATTAGGAGCTATTCTGCCAATTTTTTTTATGCATTAAAAACATTTCAGTACAGACCATTTACTTTTAATGGGGTGCTATGGATTTCACCCCAAACTTTAGATTTCTTTGGTTTTCATTAAAGCCTGGCAAAAATATAACCTTATCACATATAATTAAATATTGTTAGAAATATGAAAACAGTCGAATGTCTTAATACTTTTTTTCAATTGAGGAAGATTCAATGGTTATTTTTTTTTATTAAAAATACACTCTTTAATACATTGTCTTATAAATCTTTAATATCTACATTTTTCTGATGAAAATACTCTACTCATGAAAACATTCTAGTCAAGAAGCATACATGTCTGAATATATTTCTTTAAAACAGTTCTAGTCATAATGACATTCCTTGTTTATAAGTGTTCCAGTATTTAATAATTATACCATATTTTATGTCATAAATTGGATAATGACACTAAGTTGCAGTTTTGGTTAAAAAGTTTTTTATCTGAAAATACCTGTTCATTTGATGTTGGTTTTCAGCATGTCCAGTGTTTGTTGTCTTAAAATGTTTTTTTTTTCTTCACAAGAAACTTGGTTTAGTGTAACTGCTTGTTTAAACTGTATTTTGGCTGATAAAATAAAATATTTTTCCTACCTACCGACCCTTCAGTCTGAAGGTACAGTCGGAAAACTGCAAACAAACATATTTTTAAGGTTGGCCTGATCTTATTGTATATATTGTATTCTTTTGTGCACGTTTTGCAAGTTCGGTACTTGAGACCAATGATGAAGAGTTGAATGAAAAAAAATACACTTTTCCTTGATGATTTTTGGTTATGTTTGTCTGTTAGTGTTTTGTTTCTTTGAGGTATGTACCTTATCTTCTTTTTCATATTATGATTGTTTAAAAAAAGTTCCAACGAAAAAACTAGATTGCAGTTTAGACGTCAAGAAAACAATGCAGTGTCCCGACAATATCTCGTTCCTTTTAATCCTTTATACTACATGGCACATTTTTTGTCCGGAGTGATTTTAATTTATTATTTGTTATTTTTATTGCTAGGCTCCGTATGCTTTCCATACACGAATCTACAGCTTACATGTGTACGTAATACCCATTTGTTTAATAAATGTGACAATTTCAACTTGATCCAATAACATGATGGGTAGCCGTCTTACTGATGGTTGATCGTCAAATAAATCATAGACCGTATATCGGATAATTTTGCGTTGGCCTTTGTTCGAAATTTTGACTTGCACAAGGGTAGTTAAATTTGCATAGGGTTTGTTAATGTTTCGCGGGTTAAATAGACAGAGAACAATCTGCGGAGGGCAAATATCGAGGTAAAATGCGTCTTGCAAACTTATCTAAAATAAGTTACCCTCGAAAATTTCCCGAAAAACAGTAAAATCTCGATTTTGCCACTCAAATATAATTTTCATAATTGGTTATGATGTAATTCACATAGTCCAAGATGTTTTAAATTTTACTAACTTATAAAATGAAGTTTTCAATTATGTCAGAGAATATAAAGCTAGCTAGAGGCTCTGTTTTCGCATGCATGTTTCAGTATGACTTTTAGTGTGTGACTGTCACTTAGTTAGATTAAACCAAACACTGTCATTTTATCAGGTTGGTGGCTTAAAACGGAAGACCCTACTAACTGTTTTAATTGTTATATGTATGTGGAGTGTGTTTAGACACAGTGTCGAGTTGTATAATAATTTAGGTCGATTGAAAACGTATAGATACATGAAGTTAGGACGTTAGTTGTACACGCTAAAAAATACGGTTGAGAAGGGGTTACTCATTTTTAACCGGATTTTTGTGACAAAAATGTCGGTTATTGATTTGGGGATGTACGGCGGGCGGGCGGGCGGGCGGTCGGGCAGTCGGGCGGGCGGGCGGGCGGGCGGGCGGCAATCAAATGTTGTCCGTGCATTAACTCATGAACCATTCAACCAAAGCTTTTAAAATTTTAATATGTTATTACTGACAACTATTCGAAGGTCAAGTTCAATAATGGCGATTTTGACTTTTACCGTTCAGGAGTTATGGTTCTTGAAAGATTGAAAAATGGAGTTGTCCGTGCATTTACGCATGAACTGTTCTACCAAAGCTTCCCAAATTTTAATATGTTGTTACTTATGAAAGAATGGAGGTCAAGTTCAATAATGACGAATTTTACTTTTACCGTTCAGGAGTTATGGTTCTTGAAAGATTGAAAAATGGAGTTTCCAGTCGTGTCCGTGCATTTATGCATGAACTGTTCTTCCAAAGCTTCCGAAATTTTAATATGCTGTTACTGATGACAAAATGGAGGTCAAGTTTAATAATGACGATTTTGACTTATACCGTTCAGGAGTTATGGTTCTTGAAAGATTGAAAAATGGTGTTTCACGTCGTGTCCGTGCATTTTCTCATGAACCATTCAACCAAAGCTTTTGAAATTTTAATATGTTGTTACGGATGACAAAATAGAGGTCAAGTTCAATAATGACGATTTTGACTTTTACCGTTCAGGAGTTATGGTTCTTGAAAGATCGTAAAATGGCGTTTCCATTCAGGTTGTTGCATTTACTCATGAACCATTCAATCTAAGCTTTTCAAATTTTAATATGTTGATACTGATGACAAAATGGAGGTCAAATTTGATATTGACGATTTTCACTTTCACCATTCATCAGTAATGATTCTTGTGATATTGCCAGGACACAAATAAATGTTAATAAATCCGGTTTGCTGTCGTTGTGACAGCCTCTTGTTACTGTTGCTTGACAAATGCATCCTGCTTCTTTGTAAGTCCCTGTATAAAGGAGAAGCACACTTCTATAAATGTTGGCAGAATTTTATAAACTCACGTTTGGTTTCATCTGTACAGATATAAAAAATGGGACGGAGTGCTAGGAATGCCAATAAGACACATATGCATTACAGTTCAAATGAAGTGCATGTACATATTGTACGCACTTATAGGCAACTGCATGGCGTTCAACAACGAGAAAACCCCATACAGTTGTGTAGTTTATAAAAGGCACTTAAATGAAAAATATCAAATATTTCAATTGACAAAACGAAAGGCCAAACTTACAATAAAGCAATTTACGAAAAACGCATACGACAAACATGAACCAACGACAACCACAGAACTACAGGCCCCTGATTTAAGACGGACATGTTTTGACACTGATTATGCGAAGATAAACTTGTCGTTAACCATACGCAAACATCAAAGTCATATTTTATAACAAGACACTGTCTGGTTTCTAAATCCCTTATTTATAATAGAAGACGAAAGCCAGATGAATGACGACTAATGGATACACAATACTCGGCCTAAGACGGAAAACGTAATTTCGAGCAACATGCATATATATGCTTCACAATAAAGACCAACTAAACTATATCAGTCGCATCTACTAAAGACACCTGCTCACTTTGATTATGTCGTAGGAAATTTCTGTTTTTTACGGGACTCTTACGGGTGACTAATTCATGTTTTCTCCTCCTGTTTATTGGTATGATTCTAAATTTACATATAACTATATCTCACTGAATAATTATCAGTGGCGGATCCAGAACTTTTCATAAGGGGCCCACTGACTGACCTCAGGGTCGCCCGCTCCAGTCATGCTTCAGTGATTCCCTATATAATCAACCAAACTTTCCCCACGAAAGGGGGGACAGGGCCCCCACTGGATCCGCCTATGATTATTATAAATGGCGGGAATATTATTGCTTAATTCTTTATTGTCTCTGTGGGGGGAAATGTGAAGAAAGACCGGAAGAAATGAAATATGACACAGGGGAAAGGAGATGAAGGCAGTGAGAAGTAAGAGGACTATCCACTGCACCATCCGGGTAAAAAAGACCGATTGGACCAATTCAAGTTTTCAAATATATAATAAAACCTATTTGTAGCTATAGATATATTGTTAGTTTCAATGTCCTGGATACACATTATAAGTATTGTATAGTTAAACTATTATATAAGGAAGTATAAGGGATGTGTATTGACACATGATTGAATAGATTTGCTATTATTTCCGACTCAAAATTGTAAAAAACGACAATGGATAATGCTAAGTCTAAGACTACTAGTCCTTGTAGATTAGTGTACAGTAGCACTATGTGAGTATAATTTTCCTTGTTTTGTGTATTTTTTTTAATGGAGCTTGTCCAATATACATATACGATGTTATTGTATAATGTGTAATTATTAGAACAAATGTGTGTATTTTAACAACATCATACGCATTGTTACTTTACAATTTAATATTTTGAATAGATGTTCTATATAATTGAACATCTTTGTTATGGATGGTTGTTTGAATACATCTTTGGGAATTTAAATTATATTTATAATAACCCCTCTTTAAACTGGATCATATGAATTAAATGATGAATATAATTATAATATATTGTACTTTGTTTCCATAATAACTTGACTTGCAAATATTTTTTTTATATAGAATGAAATTCAAAACAGTGTGGCTGTGGCCATTGATTGACACATTAAATTCATCCATTGACTGGGACAATTTACGTGAACGTTTGTCTGTAACGACCACTGTTCACGACGAACCTACGATAGACATTTAAACTGTGGGGTCACCAAAGGTTTCTTAACGCCTTTAATTATAAAACAATTCGAAAAATTAATCTGGAATTACCTTTATGTTTTGATTTATATAATTGATATAAATCAAAACATCGTGTTATTTCTGATTAATTTTTCGAATTACTTTATTAAGGTGTCGAGAACCTTTGGTGACCCCATAGTTTAAGTGTCTTTAAAAAGTACATATTGAGCAGTGGTCGTTACATACAAACGTTCATCCAAATTGTCCCAGTCAATGGAAGAATTTAATGTGTCAATCAATGGCCACAGCCACACTGTTTTGAATTTCATTCTATTTTTATTTATTTTCATAACTGTTAGTTAGACTGCAGACATTAAGAGACCACCTACAATAATTCACAATTCTGTTTATTAATAATAAAAAAAAAGCCACAGTTTAAAAGCTGTATTGGGCTTTATTTAGGTAAAACAATATCAAACTATGTAGTAATTCTACAAATTCCCCCTTCTTCCACTAGTGTAGTTCTGTACAAAATATGTGGATTTTTTTTCTTCTCTATTATAGAAAAATCCCATTTTGAAATTAATGAATCCAATAATAACATTTTAAAGGCCGTAATACCAATTATACTTTAAAAAAAAACAGGAAACAAACAAGAGCATTATTAATTGGTTAGTACATATATTAATATTTAATTGGAAGAACATGTATTTAATGATCGAACCACACCAGAATAACCCGAGGAATTTGGAATGATGAGGATTTTGACCAGGAAAAGGTGGTGGAAAAAAATACAACTTATTTGATTTTCTACTGATATATTGATATTGATATATTACTAATATGTTGATATACTTTTTAGTACAGAAATGGAAATGAAAGACATACGCTCCTCCAAACACGGAGAGTTAAATGGCGGCTTTTCTTCGCCAAAACATGACCATGCCAGAAGATCGTTTGACAAATATTTGGCAAGTGTTGATACAGACAATGCGAATGAGCAAGTTTTAAATCAAGTAACAGATCTTCAGAAGCTTATCAAGGAAATCAAGGTATTGTTTTTGGTTTTGTTGTTTTGTTGTTTAATGTTTTTAAATTCTTTTTTTAAATATTATAAGTACATACACACATGTGGTGTGATCCTGTAAAAAAATAAAGGAACTGATTTTTGACATGGGCTTTAGCCTTGATTAAAGTTTCTTAACATTTAAGGAATATTGTATTTGAAGGATCATGGCTAGTTTTATCATCCGCCATTGTACCAAGCCGTCTTCGTACTTCTAAGAACACAACCTTGTTCCGAATACAATCAATTACGTCTTAGATTGTAGTATTTTAAAATATTTAAATCCTGCATGCGTAACTACAAAATTGTGCAAAAGTAGATACCTAAGAGATAAGAAAAAAAAGCATTCAAATATGGACTGCAAAAAAGTTGTTGCATTCATTCATTACCAAAAAAGTTTATGTCAAATACCGAATTTAACAAGCGTTATATAATTTCGTATTTCACAGAATAAGGACAAAAGCTATTCATTTAATGACCAAAACTTATACAATAAGGATTTTTATTAAATTGGTATGATAGTCGATGAGATACTTTCCACCAGAGTCAAAATAACGCTGAAGTAAGGAAGTACAGGTCACCACGACCTTCAACAATGATACACATAAAAGGGCTCGCGACATGCCAAAATTTAGATAATTTCATTTTACAAAAACAATGGTCTGATTTATCAGAAAATATGACAGACATGCATAAACGACAGCCGTTGAATTAATGGTTCTTGACTTGGCACAGGTGCATAAAATATTTGGACGGTTAAACAGATTGAAATCGCTCACATGTGGCAATAGTGTACAGCTCAGAATATAATTGCATATTGTAAAACTCACTTGGATTACATCAAAAGATTGATAGAACAGCTATTTTAAAAACAAAAGACACAAAGTACAGATCTCACAATACTCGTTTGTTTTTAACAAACTTTTTTAAGATGCCGTTGATAAATTTTGTTTTGAACTTGTATCACTCAGGAGTTATTGGTACAGTACTATTCTGTATAGGATTTCTTTTATTCTGGAAAAGAACACAGTTTTAAAACTATAACATAAACTTTAGCAACAGCTATACACAACATTGGAGTTTAATTCTAAGAGACAACTGAATATTGAATTAAATATCCGATTGAAAATGCTTCTGTAATAAATACAATACAAAACATAAAAAACTGAAATTGTTTCAGTATGCACACTTTTATTACATATTAAGTAATATAAATTTGTAACCAAAACGGTGAAACTCAGCATGGTATATGTATTCATTTTTCAAAAAGATGTACACTAGTTTAAAAAAATGTTATAAAAATATTACTTAAGAAACGAATGAACAAGGAAGTTGACAGATTTAAAAGAATGTAAACGCCACACCCTCTCTGTCACTGTGACATCAAATAAATCAACAAGTATTTGTTTTTTTTTCTCAAAAGCATCATTATATAATTTAAGTTTCCTTGATTTTGTAACAGAACAAATAAAAATCTTCACATTCTATTGTTGTCCTATTGATAACACGTTGTTTCCTCAATAGAAAATCTTATAGTACGATACGTACTTATTTCTGTTCTATAAATAAAAAACAAGATGTGGTATGATTCCTACATGTATATAACGTTTATTTTTTATTTTTCAATAATTTGAAAACAAAACATCTTGATAACCAAATATTAGTTTTGATTTTTTCTGTTTAATAGACGAATATAAATGGTACATGTTTAATCCCGCCGCATTTTTTGCGCCTGTCCCAAGTCAGGAGCCTCTGGCCTTTGTTAGTCTTGTATTATTTTAATTTTAGTTTCTTGTGTACAATTTGGAAATTAGTATGGCGTTCATTATCACTGAACTAGTATATATTTGTTTAAGGGCCAGCTGAAGGACGCCTCCGGGTGCGGGAATTTCTCGCTACATTGAAGACCTGTTGGTGACCTTCTGCTGTTGTTTTTTTCTATGGTCGGGTTGTTGTCTCTTTGGCACATTCCCCATTTCCACTCTCAATTTTATACATCATGTTTGCACCCGAAACGATTTTCTGAATTTACCATCTATCAGGAACTCTAATTTGAAATCTAAACATTTAAAATCTAGGGGTGAATAAAAATGTCATAAGCTATATTACCTGACGGGACCTACACAGAAGCCAAATTCATCTAAGGTTAATTTCATCTGGTAGAATTGGGACTTTTTAGCTTATATCAACTTCTTATAAATTATATATTACTTTATCAACGAGGAAATTTTAGAGAAAAAAGAATGGTATATATCATGTCGCCGTGTTCGTAAGAAGTTTTTTTAAACTGATGATACACACAAGGACTGACAGTCCATCAGCATTTGTTTCGACCATGTGATGAAAAAAACACATTATATAAATTTCCTGCGTCAGAAGCGCTATTCTTGACTTACCATCATCAGAAACGGTCAAATCAAAATATTTGAAAGGCAGATATTTATAAATACGCAGAAAAGTTTTTATCTGAATATAAATTGAGGGGAATACATTAGGCTATTTACGTTTTCTTCTAGATGTTCTCAGAATTTACGTTTGCCCTGCTGTCAGTAGACAGCATCACAAAGATTACATGTAGAGACAAAATTTTGGGTTATAATTACCACACCATAACATTCTATTTTAAAGTTAATTAGTTTCTTTTATTTTCCATAAGACAAAAGAAACCACAAAAATGGATAACATTGAGAAACAGATTACTGAAGAATCCATGGAAATTGAAACTATACGACAGAGGTATAATTTAAGTAGTTTTTAAAAATTGATTTTTTTTTTAGATTGTGTAAGTTAGTTCATATGTCAACTATATGGACAATTAACATTTTTACCACTTAATTCATAACAATTCTATAAAGTTAATCTCATAAACACGGTGATGCGATCTACCATGATGGTATGTTAGATATGTCAAGGACTTGATAAACCATGTGAAATATACATAATAAATTATATATAACCACATATTATTCGACACTTGTCTTCCTTGATATTTGTTTTTATTCT
This sequence comes from Mytilus galloprovincialis, assembly GCF_965363235.1. Classification (NCBI taxonomy): domain Eukaryota; kingdom Metazoa; phylum Mollusca; class Bivalvia; order Mytilida; family Mytilidae; genus Mytilus; species Mytilus galloprovincialis. The sequence continues at coordinate 49,798,825 of NC_134845.1, forward strand.
TTTGTCAAAAACTCATGAAAATTACTAGAATATTAAAACAAAAAAACACATGAAAAAAATTAGTGAAGCAGAAATTAATTGAAAAATGAAGGATTGTTAATAAATCTATAAATGTTGACAGAAGCTAAAAATATCACAAATCTGGAGATTATTTTGCGTTTTTACATGCATGTCTTAATTTTATATAAAAAATATTGTCAACATATTTATATGATAAGGTAAGATTTATTTTATTAAAGTGTCACCACCCATTACAATATCTATATATATATATATATATACAACTCGTCTAAACATCAACCCAACAATGTTAGATCTGTAAATTTGCTTTCGCATATACACATAAAGTCATAAGAACCTGTTTTCGTCGATAAAACATATGATAAAGGGAACTAGCCAAAAGAGGAACCATATTCTCATTACACATAAGATAACGAATGTCAATATCGCATAAATACTCAAAATCAACATTCAAAAGACAGGCTTTTGCATATAATTCATGTCTGATATCAGAGTAAAAACAACAATTTAAAAGAAAGTGTGCTTCATCTTCAATTTGGCAACTATCACAAAAAATACATAAACGGTCTTGTAGAGGTTCTGGTGGTCTATCATATCGACCTGTTTCAACTTTAAGTTGTGACAAACCAGTTCTGAAGAGTGACAAAGTACGTCGGTGACATCTATTATTAAACCTTTACATAAGGCTCCGTACCAATACAGTTTTTAAACAATCTATAAAATCTTGATTTATCACCATTGACATTATTTTTATCATTCCATACTTCATGGTGCCAAGATTCTTTTTCAAAAGTTTGTATAGAGTCCCATACATTACTTATATTAATTTCATCTTCTACATTTTGAAGCAAACTATATTTACGAGCTAACTGTAAAACTCTATAATCCCATGACGATTTTCTTCTAATCGCCCAGGTATGAACCTTTTTACAAATATTGCTGGTATTGTCACATTTAAGACGATTCCATAGTTTAAAAACTTCAACTTTTAGTAGTGCATCACCTGACAAAAAACCCATATCACCTCTAGCAGCTAAATTGCTGCTTCTTTTGCTTAAACCTAAGAAAAAATTACAAGCATTGTTTTGCAAACTATTTATACAATTATGTATATTAATGCCCCATACACCGGAAGCATATGTAAAAATGTGTTTGACTAAAGTGTCATATAATTTAGTAAATACATTAAAATTCATACCACGAGTTTTACAAAATTTTGCTTTAATACCATGAAGAGCTCTGTTAGCTGATTTATACAATTTTTGGCAATTATAGAATAATCCGAACATTCATTCAAAAGTACACCAAGATATTTATAACAAACTGCATATTCAAGACAAAGTTCACCACATTTGAACTGAAGATTTAATTTACTTCTTTGTATAGATTTATTTCTAAAATATACAATTTTAATTTTGTTTTTATTTAGTCTAAGAGATAATCTCCACTTTTCACACCACTTGTTTAAAATGTCAAACTGCTTTTGCAGTTTCTCTGCATCAGGTGCAATCAATGCAATGTCATGAGCATATACTAACATAGAGACCATTATTTCATCTATTTGAATACCACAATTTGCTTCTTTAATATCTGAGACTAAATCATTAACATAGATAGAAAGTAAAGTCGGCGATAAAACACAGCCTTGCTTACGCCAAGAGCAACAGGAAAAAAGGATGTCATAAAGTTATTTACTCTGACGGCACAATTGACATTACTGTAAAAGAAGTAATAAAATTTAAAAATATACCGCTAATACAATTTTTTTCTCAATTTAAATAGTAGACAGTCTCTATCAACAGTATCAAATGCTTTCTTTGGGTCAACAAAACATACAAATGTATCCTTTTTTGCATTTTTTCTGCTTTTGACAATATTATCTAATACATAAACATGATCTGAACAGTTTCTACCTTTTTGAAAACCGTTGTGTTCATCACATAAACTTTCATTTTCATTAAGCCATCTATTGAAACGCTTATTCAAAATGTCAGCAAACATTTTACATGACTTCATCTTTTATCAACACACCCCCACCACCAGATCCTCTCTTCATTTTTGCATTTTTAAACTTTCTATTATGGCCATACCATTGATAACCACTAATTTCAATATTATCATCTTTTTTTAAGAAGGTTTCACAAACACCAATTATATCCAAATTAAGGAAATTCAAAACAATTTCTCTATATGTTCACATGGTATATGGATATTAGTCTGTTTCACCCACTATGACGATAACTGGACTCGGGTGACTGGCTATGTATCATTGGCAGTCGTACACGTACCAAATCTCGTTATTTAAATTTTATCATTGACAATCATACATTTATATAAAAAGGAATATGCCTAAAATGCCATTTTGCAGACATTTCTTGTAATCACACCATTGTCTATACATTTCCCTCTTATTTTACCAAAGGCTTCAGTCTGTGACGAAATCAAAAGAGCAACCAAAAGCAGACGACAGATTGCAGTTCCGAGAAAAATACATCATGTTCTGTGCGACCGAGAGAAAGCACATGTGCGAGTTACTTGGTAGTGCCGAGAAAACATGTGAAATCTTAAAGGTATCTTTTTGCATTGAAGAAGCAATCAATTTTACTGTTCCTTTATCTAACTTGATTCGTTGTTCGACTTACACCAGAAACAAAAAGCTTTCATGTGGTACAAATGCAACCGTTACGGCAATATATATATATATCCATTTAGTGTGTTAAGAATATATCGATCGAAAATCGTCAAAGCCAAATGTTTGAAAGTCAAGAATGCAACAGTATCGAAATAAAAGTTCAATAATTATTATTTGTTATGTTTAAGGTTAAAGAAAAGAGATGATAGATACAATTATGTGACCAAAATACGGTAGTTATACGTATTCGATATAAATTATGTACATTGTCGGAAAATGTAAAAATATTTGTACGAGCTTTAGAAACAGGGCGAAAAGCTAGACTCGCCAAACTTTACTCCTGTTTCATAGCGAGTAAAAATACATTTTATATTTCCAACAATGTATATATTTTCCGGTAAGAAAGCGTTATGTGTTTAAATCCAAAGCATTGCCTCTGAATGAAAAAAAGGGGATCCCAAAATGAACTGTTATGAGAAAGAAATATCCATATAACATATTGACCAACATGGATATAGCACATGCTAATTTAAATTAAAAAAAAAAAAGGAAAACACAAATCCTTTAGTGGCGACATAACAAAACCGGCTCAAATATAAATGCTAAAAAGTGATTTAAGATTAAGAATGAAAAGAAAAGAATTAAATACGGCAATATTGCAGCCACCTACCGACACAAACTACACAGTATGAGTTGTATTTTACCTAGATCCAATATGATTTTCAGTAATAAACAAATGTCTTCTCTCGTTATCAATCATAGTTACCATTATTTTCAATGCTGAGATCGGCACGGCAAATGCTACTATTATGTTATTTTCAATGCTACGATCGGCACGGCGAATGCTACTATTATGTTATTTTCAATGCTACAATCGGCACTTCGAATGCTACTATTATGTTATTTTCAATGCTGCGATCGGCACGGCGAATGCTACTATTATGTTAGGCAAGGAAATGCAATGCTTGCAATGCTGTGCTCATTCTTCTCAAGCATTTGCTGTTCCTGATATTGCTCAGTTGTCCAATTATTACAGGAACATCGAGTACTTTTTGTATTTTTTTATGTCCTACAACTGTAAGTATGGTCTTTTTCGTGATTTCCCCTTTCATACAGATTTTATATTAATCACTCCCCAATTGACGATATGCACCATATATTCCCGATTTTTTTCTTTTTTTTTCTTTGTATTGTTTGTTGACAACCCATGTTTTGTAAAGTACTTAATATATTTCAGGAATGTTATAATCATTGTGAGAAATTACATAAAAGCAATCGAGATAGTATGGTCAAAGATAATCTTATATCACAAAAACCAGTGAGTTTTATTTTTATAAATTTAAATGTTGAAATGTTTATATCTTAAATTATGTTTAAGAAGATCAGATTTACATACACACCTTTTAGGGATACATAATACATAAAATTGATAATGGAAATTGAAAATATGTCCAAGAGACAACAATCCAAAAAAAGAGCAGAAAACAGCCGAAGTCCACAAATACATGGGTCTTCAGCACAGAAAGAACATTACGCACCGTAAGGAGAGCTCCAGCTGGCCCCTGATACATATATGTACACGTTAATTGATAATGGACATCAAACGGAACTCAAAAACAAACAAATGAACTTAAATAAATTAAAAAAAACATACAAGATCAAAAGAGGCCAGAGGCTCCTGACTTTGGTCAGGCGCAAAAATGCGGCGGGGGTTCATAAATGCAGATAAATCAAATTACTTTTTATGACACTTGATAATCATTCGAACAACATTGTTTTTGTAACGGATTATGTATATAAAGAACTAGCATTCAGTATCTGCAAGTACCACCTAGAGGTGCTTTGTGTCCTTTGTGATAGGGTGCTTTTATTCTGATAAATCAAGCCTTTTCCAGCGGATTTTATAGTGTGTACTCATTATGTAAGACACTGCAGTGTACCGTGTTGGAAAAGAGTTGAGCGCTCCCAAATATTAACATGTTGAACATCGCCACATTCTGTATGTGCCTTTCCTAAGTCAGGGGGTTGTAGTTTGTTCTAGTTCAGTTAGGTCGTAGATTTTCTCTTATTTTTGTTTCACATTATGTTAGGATAGAACTTTTACAATACTATACGGTATTGGTTTCCCTTATTGTTTAGGGGGTTGTAGTTTGTGGCAGTTAAATTAGGTAGTAGGTTTTCTTTTTATTATTGTTTCATGTTATGTTATGGAGGAGACTTTTGCATCACCATACGGTATGGGTTTTGCTAATTGTTTAAGGCCGTGTAATTATAACAGTAAATGTTGTTTACATCCCCATCATTTGGTCTTTGGTGTATAGATGTCTCATGTTCAAACCTTATATTTTAGGATCCAAGGGAAACGGAAGATATATCACAACTACAGAAACAGTTTTCAGGGGAGACGTCAAAGTCTTTGCTACAAGTAAGTATGGAATGCACATAGTTTAGTTAAAGAGGTGTTGGTTCAAGGTAAATCCGAAAATGATATAAGAACACCCAGCCATTAGATATGTAAACAGGTACTTGAAGAACACCCAGCCATTAGATATGTAAACAGGTACTTGAAGAACACCCAGCCATTAGATATGTAAACAGGTACTTGAAGAACACCCAGCCATTAGATATGTAAACAGGTACTATAAGAACACCCAGCCATTAGATATGTAAACAAGTACTTGAAGAACACCCAGCCATTAGATATGTAAACAGGTACTTGAAGAACACCCAGCCATTAGATATGTAAACAGGTACTTGAAGAACACCCAGCCATTAGATATGTAAAAAGGTACTTGAAGAACACCCAGCCATTAGATATGTAAACAGGTACTATAAGAACACCAAGCCATTAGATATGTAAACAGGTACTTGAAGAACACCAAGCCATTAGATATGTAAACAAGTACTTGAAGAACACCCAGCCATTAGATATGTAAACAGGTACTTGAAGAACACCCAGCCATTAGATATGTAAACAGGTAATTGAAGAACACCCAGCCATTAGATATGTAAACAGGTACTTGAAGAACACCCAGCCATTAGATATGTAAACAGGTACTTGAAGAACACCCAGCCATTAGATATGTAAACAGGTACTTGAAGAACACCCAGCCATTAGATATGTAAACAGGTACTTGAAGAACACCAAGCCATTAGATAAAAAATTATGTAAACAGGTACTATAAGAACACCCAGCCATTAGATATGTAAACAGGTACTTGAAGAAAACCCAGCCATTAGATATGTAAACAAGTACTTGAAGAACACCCAGCCATTAGATATGTAAACAGGTACTATAAGAACACCCAGCCATTAGATATGTAAACAAGTACTTGAAGAACACCAAGCCATTAGATATGTAAACAGGTACTTGAAAAACACCCAGCCATTAGATATGTAAACAAGTACTTGAAGAACACCCAGCCATTAGATATGTAAACAAGTACTTGAAGAACACCCAGCCATTAGATATGTAAACAGGTACTATAAGAACACCCAGCCATTAGATATGTAAACAAGTACTTGAAGAACACCAAGCCATTAGATATGTAAACAAGTACTTGAAGAACACCAAGCCATTAGATATGTAAACAGGTACTTGAAGAACACCCAGCCATTAGATATGTAAACAGGTACTTGAAGAACACCCAGCCATTAGATATGTAAACAGGTACTTGAAGAACACCCAGCCATTAGATATGTAAACAGGTACTTGAAGAACACCCAGCCATTAGATATGTAAACAGGTACTTGAAGAACACCCAGCCATTAGATATGTAAACAGGTACTTGAAAAACACCCAGCCATTAGATATGTAAACAGGTACTTGAAGAACACCCAGCCATTAGATATGTAAACAGGTACTTGAAAAACACCCAGCCATTAGATATGTAAACAGGTACTTGAAGAACACCAAGCCATTAGATATGTAAACAGGTACTATAAGAACACCCAGCCATTAGATATGTAAACAGGTACTTGAAGAACACCAAGCCATTAGATATGTAAACAGGTACTATAAGAACACCCAGCCATTAGATATGTAAACAGGTACTTGAAGAACACCCAGCCATTAGATATGTAAACAGGTACTTGAAAAACACCCAGCCATTAGATATGTAAACAGGTACTTGAAAAACACCCAGCCATTAGATATGTAAACAGGTACTATAAGAACACCAAGCCATTAGATATGTAAACAGGTACTTGAAGAACACCCAGCCATTAGATATGTAAACAGGTACTTGAAGAACACCAAGCCATTAGATATGTAAACAGGTACTTGAAAAACACCCAGCCATTAGATATGTAAACAGGTACTATAAGAACACCAAGCCATTAGATATGTAAACAGGTACTTGAAGAACACCCAGCCATTAGATATGTAAAAAGGTACTTGAAGAACACCAAGCCATTAGATATGTAAACAGGTACTTGAAGAACACCAAGCCATTAGATATGTAAACAGGTACTTGAAGAACACCAAGCTAGAAAGAACACCATTAGATATGTAAAAAGGTACTTGAAGAACACCAAGCCATTAGATATGTAAACAGGTACTATAAGAACACCAAGCCATTAGATATGTAAACAGGTACTTGAAGAACACCAAGCTATTAGATATGTAAACAGGTACTTGAAGAACACCCAGCCATTAGATATGTAAACAGGTACTTGAAGAACACCAAGCCATTAGATATGTAAACAGGTACTTGAAGAACACCAAGCCATTAGATATGTAAACAGGTACTATAAGAACACCAAGCCATTAGATATGTAAACAGGTACTTACTTACATAGCTACTATGCTATTGTTTTGACTTGTGCTGCTAGCAATAGTTTTCTTGACAGAAGGCTCATAGTGTAACATTTTATGAACACATTTACATTCAGATAATAAATTCAGGAAAACATTATAATTCAGAGAAACAGTTAAGAAAATCGTTACCAAAAGAAATAAAAAAAACCCAATCAAATATAAGTGAATAGTATACTCTGCAATCAATCAGGTTGCCATACAATTGACAAATTTTACTAATACCAATATTAGACAGATACAAAATTAAGAAATTGTCTGACCTTTTAGAGATTAAAATGATGTTTTTTATACAATTTCAGAAACTTCGAGACAACAGTTCACCTTCAACTACCCTGTCAACAACATATAGTGATATAAAGAAACAATATGCAGAAACTGATATAAAAGGAACGACTGACATTTTTTTCGAAAAAATCTTAGACATTTGCTGGACGATGGTTGCATACTGTCCGCCAATGAAATTCCACTATGATAAATGTATTAAAGTTGACTGTGAGCAAAAAATAGACTTAAATGAAAAAGTGAGTCCAGAATCTACAAAGAAATCATCTCAGAAGCCAAAGAAACCCAAGCATCAAGACACAGACCACCTTGAATTGAAATATCCATCTGTAATGCAGGGCCAATGCATTATTGCAAAAGGACTAAAACAAAAGAAAGTGTTTGGAAAATAAATATAGAGTTCAACAAATAGTACACATTAGACTTTATAAATAGATTCAGATATTAATTTCGGAATTGCAAATTTCAGAATGTTGTGGATACTGATAGAGAGAAACGTAAACAAGCATATTATATTTGTTTGTTGATTCGTATGACATTTTGTCTTCCTTATGATATTTAGTCTGTTCTGCTAAGGAGACATATTTAACCTTATTATTTCGATCGCATTTGTACCATTCAACAAACAGTTTTTTTCCCAGAGTGCAAGTTTCAAACAAAAGTTTGGCTATGTCATCAAATTAACTTAATTGTATTAGAGTTATATCTATACATATAGATATATACATTTCAGCCATTTTATGTATGCATTTTCGATAGAATAAGACGCGTAGCCAATTATTGACATTTATTTTTTGCTACTTTTCGCTCATTTTATTACAAAACATCTAAGACATTTGTTTCTGGAACATCTGTCGTTTGCACCATCATTAGTAAAAACATTTTAAGAGAAAAACTGAAGTTGTAACGCTAATGGGAATTGAAGTAGTCAATTTCATATTTTTTTTTAGTTATTTAATTTCGCGATTAATAGGATACATGTGCAATTATAACATGTACAATTAAATATATTTTTGTATGTACAATGATTTAGAGTGCTCAGTGTGATTTGTTTCATATAAAAAAAATCAAGCATATTCATTTAGGATGTAGTTTAAGTGCAAATGTTAACCTCGTAAAGTATATTCAGTAAATTTAACTATTTTAAAATCTCATTTTCAAACTGCACACAATAAAATATTTGTAAGTTAGGGATGTTTAATGTTCTTAACAACAACTTAACTCGTTAAGACGGAAGTAAAATTAATTAAATTGTATCATACAATTGGCAAATTGTGTATTTATAATTACGGCTACAGTGCATGCATTTTAAGTAGTTATTTCCTTTTGTTTAACTTGTCTTTTCCTTGGTGCAATATATGTACATGAATACTGTCCCTTACTGTATAATCAGATTGTAGAAATATTCATTATATTATATTACACAGATAAAATTATAATAGTAATTAGATACAACTCATACTCAATGTAGAGTGGTCTAGAGAGACTTGGTTAGAAGTTTTAAAAAAAAAGATATTTTATATTTTTGTATAGATTTTTCCTTTTTTCTAGCAATGCGTTTACTTTCCATATCTGTATACTGACAAATCTTTTTTTTTAATCTACTAACCAAGTCCCTGTGACTGATGCAATATCTAATGTAAATACAGTTAGGCGTACCAAATGATGAAACAAACCGTTATTCACATAATATTGTTAAAGTGCTTTAGATTTGTTCTTTTATACCCATTTCCATTCTTAATTTTATCTCATTTGGAAGGTTGTACGTTTGATCCTATATAGCTACTAAACTCAAACCACATAGTTTCTTATATTGCGGTATAGTGTTAAACGATTTTTTTTCTCAACACATAACTTAATTGTTGAATTGATATTGATTATACTTTTATTTATTAGTTTAAAAGAAATTCAGTTGGTAAATTATCAATTATTATAATAGTACATGTATTATTCTGAATAAAATAGTTTTAAAAACGAATCAAGATGTCAGGCGTATAATTTGTTGCGAAAGACGATGTTTCGTCGACATAAGACTCAACACTTGTGATGAAAGGCAACATTTGAAACAGTTTCGAAATGCAAAAATAGAGGCGGAGTATTCAAACTAATAAATCAAAGACATATATATAGACAGACAACGCTATGGCAAAATAAACCACACAAAAGACAAAAGAAGTCCAAATAAACACCACTCAGAAGACTTAGACTAGTGATGGCGTTAGTAAAACTTTCACAGAGTTGACGTCAACTTTACCAATTAGATTCTAATGACTTGGTTAGTAAATATAGCTTTCTAGTATGCAGAAACATTTCTTTTAATGCATTACTTTAAAACTGTTTTATTGAACACAAGTTGAACTTGATTTGGCAATAGGTAAAGCTTATATATTAAAACTCTCAAGGCAACTCATAAACGATAAACATAACACACATACAACATATGATACATATTTACAACACCATAACATGTTTAATTCTGCTTGAAATAGGCATAAATAATTCGATATCCTTTATATTTTCAAACAAATTAAAAATTTTAATATGATTATTTTATTAAACCTAAGACATTATACATAAGCATCAAACATAGATAAATTGCTAGACTGTCTAGTAAGTTGGCCATTCGTATCAGTTTTACCAGTAAATGTTGCCTCCCTATACGATAACGGTTTTGGAGCTCCTAGGCTGGTTTGAGTGTATTGTCTTATCATACAGTCTTCTTTACTCATTGGTGAGGCTTTTTTCCTTGAACTGAAATACATTTTTAATATTTTTAAAGAACTGTGTAACCAACATGCATTAAAGAAGAAATGCACTCGTGTCTTATTTTCTTATTTCCTTATTCAATTATAGGAAGTACTGCATAAATGAATGATAATAACTTGATAACATTTATTCAGCTACAATGTATATCATGTATATCTAGTAAAACCTTCGGAATTTTGGGTTCCCAATGCTTTTCAACTTTAGATGGCCGTTTTAACATACTTTATTTCAGCGTCAGTTATCAGAGTTTTTTGTAAACGCTCGTCTAGCTCACACAATTGAGAGCCTGTTTCATGTATATATGATGCGTTTAAAAATTAAAATTAAAACATGTATCAGAAATACATAGTTATATCATGAATTTTGTTCATGTCCTGTTACAGTTTTTAATATTCGTTTGATTGTGTAGAACATAAATGTAACATAAATGAAATTTAAAAAGCAAAGGACGTCCATTTTGTTGCTCCAATAAAAAAAACTCCTATTACAAATGAAGGGGAACGAACTTACCGTATTTTTTTCCGCAAACAAAATAAAAGTATGAGCAAGAGAGTAAGAAACAGAAATGCTGTGATTATCCCTATTGCTGCTCCGGTGCTGAATGAACTGCTAGAACTGTCACTTATAGATTCTGGTTTTTCTGAAACAACAGATATAAGATAATATGTTTAATAATCAGGTGGCCAACTCTGGTATAATCAGTACAATGCAGTTATTATTCATTAAGTGAAACATCTAACTGTAGACTAGTTAGAAAGAAATACACAATCAGGAAAACTGCAAAATAGTGTGATTTTGTGAAATTCTAATCAGATATAGTTATGCCTGATTAAACCTGTTACATTTGAATTCATAAAAAATTATTACATGTATGGATATGTTATTTTTGTGTTTTAAAGACAACATAACCAGTTTTACCTTGGCTGTTTATACTATGAAATGTTGATATGGCTGTTGATGAAGCAGTTAATGAAGTCGTCATATGCACAGCCTGTTTCGTAGTTATGTCTTGCCCTGATGCGGTAGCTTCTTTGCCTAAAGTGGTTTCTGATGTGGTAGTTGTTCTTTCAGTGGCGGTAGTATATGGAGCTATTGTTGATGATTGCCCGGCAGTACTGGCAGTTTCTAATGATGTAGTTGTTAATTGTCTAAGAGTGGTGGAAGTTAAAGCTGTTGTTGTTTGCTCAGCACTTGAAGTTTCTAATGACGTAGTTGTTATTTGTTCCGGAGTGGTATTATATTTAGATGTTGTTGTTTGCCTTACACCACTTGTACTTTCTAACGACGTAGTTGGTATTTTCAAAGGAGTAGTAGTATATACGGCAGGTGTTGTTTGCCTTACACCACTTGTACTTTCTAACGACGTAGTTGGTATTTTCCCAGGAGTAATAGTATATTCGGCAGGTGTTGTTTGCCCAACACCACTTGTAGTTTCTAATGAAGTAGTTGTTTCTGTGATGGTTGTGTTATCCAAAGTAATTATCTGTTGTTTAGTAGATGTTTCAACCATGGTTGTTCTCATTACAGTTGATGTTTCGGTTGTCGATAGTTCTTCTTTACTTGTCGTTGTAACTGTTGGTGGTGTAGTAGTTTTCTGTGGTGCTTTTGTCTGAAGTGTTGTTGGTATAAACACAGGACATCCCTCAGATAAGGTAGCATTGACTGTGATATCTGGTAAAATAAAATTAACATACTAGTAGATACATTTACTCCTTTATGAAGTTATTATGTAACCGTTAAACTTTGTTGTTTTAAATTAAACGTAGTGAATATATAGTATTCATTCCTGTTAGAAAATTGACATTCAATTCATATATTCTCATTTTTGTATAGTAAGGAATCAGTGTTTTACATAGTAAATACATTGCACTACACTTACCAAGTCTTATAACCAGAGTAGGAACTAAGTTACATAGATATACAAAATCCTGTGCAGATAATGCGTAGTAATTATCGGGGTCACTGGCTATAGCGTTAAGTTCATCAACATCTTGTGTCGAACCTATGCCTATAGAAAATATTTCGGCACCAAGTTCTGACCGTGTACGATCCGCCATGGTTACAGTCTGAAGATAGTTTAGGGAAGCACCATCTGTTAAAACAACAATAGCCCTTTCAGCACCAGATCTTCCATCGCTACTTTCATTAAATGATGACGTAAGAACAAATTCCAAAGCGTCAAAAGTAAAAGTACCGCCATAAGATGTCATGTTACTTAAACTTTCTATTGCAGATAGTAAGTCAGTTTTGTTTGGAAAATTTCCTAGGTTGAATTCTTCTGTGACATCATCACTGAATGTCACTAATGATATCAATGTATTGTTGTCTCCAATTGTCAACCATGTTGTAACGTTATAGATGAATTCAATAGCATCGGTGACGTCAGATGCATCTAAACTTCCAGATCTATCAAGAACAAATACAACATCTGTAAGAAAAATAAAGATTATTAATTTTAAACTATAATCTGCTAATATCAATACACATACACGTATGTTATACACTTATCCAGGAATTACTTTTAGCCCGAAAATATACTCTTACGAAATACTCTTATCCTGGAAATTTCATTTTTTTTTAAATAAATATACTTAAAGTATTAACAAGCGGTTCTTTTATTTGAGATCGTAAGTTATATTGATGAATTGTATGTTTCAAGCATTTACTATTAATATTGTTACAAATTCATTTAAATAATACCGAAATAGGAATAATAGCTGCCGAGATCTAAAATAATGTCTCCCGTGTATCTGTTACCCCCTTAGAAAACTTAAAATAGGAACCAGCTTTAGTTCGCGCTACTTCCGAAATCCGTAATATCAAGATGAAGTTTTCAACAATATTGATGCTGTTTAACTTTTTATTATTTCTACTGATGAAAAATGACAACTCTCAAAAAGATGAAAAAGAAAAGGTATGTATTAATAATTTGTGGATATTTTTTAATTGATAAAAATCTTGCACACACAATTCAGATCTATTAATCGTCATACTAGTGCAAGTAATATGCCGAAATCGTTTTGAAAAATAAAATTCTCTCGTGTCAAAATAATTAAATCCAAATGATTAGAGATAAACAAGATACATTTTTGTAACTTATAACGCTCCAACCATTACCCAACTTATACTATTTGATTATATTGACATGTTCTCAAATACCGAAAATACATTGTGAGGGTCCAAGAAAAAAACTTTATGGTTTGTCGAGGAAAAAAAGTGGTAAAATATCTTAGCTATAAGATTTAGATAGGTAAGTGTTCTAAACCTAATAAATAATTCAATCTATTATTTTTAACATCAAACTCTTACATTATATGACAATGGGATGATCATTTTATTTTGCGAGGGTGTAAAAGGGGGAGGGGATTGAAATATGTGTAACTTAAAACTTTTTTCTTTGTGGATAAGAGAATAGGAGTGGAAACAATACCTTCAACTCGATATTACAATTTTGCCGGTGATTAAACAGTTGTAGCAATTAATCAATCAGAAAGTACAGCCTCAAATACTGTACAGCAACACCAAAATTATCACATTTTCTATTTTTATTCTGTGATTTTATAATATTATTTTAGAGGGTACACCGTGAATACATATGATTATACATTAAAAGAAAATAGCAGATCGATTTGTTTGAGCTTTCTGGTAAACTCATATACTAGTATATTATTCATTTTTTCCTTTCTCAATAACTACAATTTACAAAAACGACGGATGTTTTTTACTTAAAAACGTGTTTTCTCAATTAAAAGTGTATTTTGATATTAATGGACTTTCGTATTTTCCTAGAATAAAAATCAAATAATTTAATAGTATATTTTATACTAACAGTGTTTACAAAACAATTTTGAGCTAAGCTATAAAGGTACCACCGCTCTAAACCCCCCTTGTTTGTTTTAATGTATCGAAATAAGCAGTATATGCAACTGAACCTACCATTACAAAATTAATAAATCTGTCAACAACCAGTCTTTACTAATTAGCCTTCAAATAAATAATGTGAATAGAGAGCCATTAACGACTTTGTAATCTAGCATCGTGTTTCAAACATTTTGAACTGAATTTTAATGTGCGTATTGTTATGCGTTTACTTTACTACATTGGTTAGAAGTATAGGGGGAGGGTTGAGATCTCACAAACATGTTTAACCCCGCCGCATTTTTGCGCCTGTCCCAAGTCAGGAGCCTCTGGCCTTTGTTAGTCTTGTATTATTTTAATTTTAGTTTCTTGTGTACAATTTGGAAATTAGTATGGCGTTCATTATCACTGGACTAGTATATATTTGTTTAGGGGCCAGCTGAAGGACGCCTCCTGGTGCGGGAATTTCTCGCTACATTGAAGACCTGTTGGTGACCCTCTGCTGTTGTTTTTTATTTGGGCGGGTTGTTGTCTCTTTGACAAATTCCCCATTTCCATTCTCAATTTTATTTTAACTTTCTTCAATAGGTTATCATACAATTAAAACTAAATACACTATGCGTTCCGAAAAGAAAACAGGTGTCAAGTTTAAATTCTGTGTACTTATATAATCTTACTATGTTGACATCGCAGTGTTAAATATGCATTCCTGTAAATGTTTAGCAAAATCGCCTGCAAGGTTACTTTGTAATACTTAATTTTCTGTAGTAGTTTGAAATTTTAATTTATAAACCCAGTTTTTAAATTACTATGTAAATGCTATAGAAAAATCATAACATATCCCAAAGTTGTCTACTTAAAAAAAAGATATTTTATGTTTCAATTCCTGATAAACAATCGTTTTATTGCTGCTCCTTCTGAAATTACAATTAGCAAAAGTTCGCATTTGAATGGTTTGTATATTTAAATATCAAATTGTTAAATTTTCGGCACACTTCGAACGAAATTTAGTCTTTTGTTTTCTCTGAAGTTACTTTTTATCCCCTATTGTTGTACTTCATATTGGAAATCAATGTGAATGATATTATATATTTTTTTCAACGCCTATGTGTATGCAAAATTAAATTTAGAATGGAAATGGGGAATGTGTCGTGGGAGACAACAACCCGACCATAAAGCAGATAAAGGCCACCAAGGTCTTCATTGCAGCGAGAAACTCCCACACCTGGAGGAGTTCTTCAGCTG